>NC_142362.1:40532001-40682001 GCF_059441175.1 Urocampus carinirostris | reverse complement strand
GAGACAGTCCAGTATATACATATATATAGACGTATATATATATATATATATATATATATATATATATATATATATATATATATATATATATATACATTCTTGATACACACTGCTCGCCTTGATACATACTGCTCGCCTGATCAAGTATACCGCGAGAGCTAACTGTGCTCATTGTGATAGCTGTTTACATTCCTCCGGATGCTAACGCTAGCACAGCGCTAAACCTCCTGCTCGCTGCCATCAACAAACAACAGCTTGCACACCCCGACGGAGCTTTCATTATCGCTGGCGACTTTAATAAGGCATGTTTAAGGACATTTCTTCCAAAATTCTTTCAACATGTGAACTGTGCAACAAGGGGTGAAAAAACTTTGGAACGCGTTTACAGCAACATCAAAAACGCATACAAAGCGTCCCCCCTCCCCCACCTAGTAAATTTCGATCACCTATGCCTATCCCTTACACCCTCATACACCCCCATCCGAAGGAAAACAGAACCTGTAACGAGGACAATACAAACGTGGCCTGAGGGAGCCCTCTCCAAGCTGCAGGACTGTCTTGATCAAACTTGCTGGGAAGTATTAGAACACCATGACCTCCAGAAATTCACTGACACTGTTTTATCCTACATCCGATACTGCATGGATGAAGTCACAGTATATAAAAAAAACAAAAACTACCCAAATCAAAAACCCTGGATGTCCAGCGAGGTGCGCACCCTCCTCAAACACCGCAACACCGCCTTCAGGTCTGGAGACAAGGCTCTTTACGGGGTGGCCAGGGCTGACCTGAAGAGAGGCATCAAGAAAGCAAAAGCAGCCTACACAAGGAGGATCGAGCACCTCTTCGCTGGAAATGACCCGAGGAGGATGTGGCAGGGCCTTCAACACATCACCAACTTCAGAGGCCACAACCTGGCAACTGTTGAGGCTGAGGCTTCACTAGCTGCTGACCTTTATCAGTTCTTCGCTCGCTTTGAAGCTGGAAGGCCACAAACAGCCACATCACACCCACCAACAACCAGCAGCAACTCCCTCACATTTCAGGAGCACGAAGTTAGGCGTGCGCTGAATACCATAAACCCCAGGAAGGCAACTGGCCCGGATGGAGTACCAGGGAGGGTAGTCAGGGACTGTTACGATCCGCTGGCTGGGGTCTTCACCACCATCTTGAACCGGTCCCTGTCACAGGCGACCGTCCCACCTTGCCTCAAAACCTCCACCATCATTCCCATCCCCAAAAAGTCAGCAGTGGAAAGCCTCAACGACTACAGGCCTGTAGCTCTTACGCCTGTGGTCATGAAGTGCTTCGAGAGGTTAGTGTCCCGGCACATCAAAAACTTAACCGTTAACACTGTTTGTGTCGGCTGAAAAAATTGATAATTAATAATTAATAATTATTTCATAAGCAAGGTACAGACAATATCAAATTATTTATTATATTTACAGTTTCATAAAATTGAGATATATTTACGAAATGTATAATGAGCTAATGTAAATTACAATATTTAAAATATTATGATATTATTAATAATTACTGGACTGTCTCAGAAAATTAGAATATTGTGATAAAGTTCTTTATTTTCTGTAATGCAATTAAAAAAACAAAAATGTCATACATTCTGGATTCATTACACATCAACTGAACTATTTCAAGCCTTTTATTATTTGAACATTGCTGATTTTGGCTTACAGCTGAAACTCAAAAATCCTATCTCAAAATATTAGAATACTTCCTCAGACCAAGTAAAAAAATAATTTTATAACAGCAAAACTAAATCAAACATTTGAAAATGTCCATTGATGCACTCAGTACTTGGTTGGGAATCCTTTTGCACGGATTACTGCATCAATCCGGCGTGGCATGGAGGCAATCAGCCTGTGGCATTGCTGAGGTGTTATTTGCATTTGTAGGTCTGGTGTCTTTCATCTTCTTCTTAACTATACCCCACAAATTCTCGATGGGGTTCAGGTCAGGGGAATTAGCAGGCCAATCAAGGACAGTGATGCCATGGTCAGTGCACCAGTTACTGGTGGTTTTGGCACTGTGGACAGGTGCCAGATCATGCTGGAAAATGAAATACTCATCTCCATAGAGCTTTTCAGCAGATGGAAGCATGTAGTGCTCTAAAATCTCTTGGTACACAGTTGCATTTACTCTGGACTTGATGAAACACAGTGGACCAACACCAGCAGCTGACATGGCTCCCCAAACCATTGCTGACTGTGGGAACTTCACACTGGATTTCAAGCAACTTGGATTTTGCTCTTCTCCAGCCTTTCTCCAGACTCTGGCGCCTTGACTTCCAAATGAAATGCAAAACTTGCTTTCGTCTGAAAAGAGGACTTTGGACCACTCTGCAACTGTCCAGTGCTTCTTCTCCATAGCCCAAGTCACACGCTTCTTCCGTTGTCTGGAGTTCAGAAGTGGCTTGACCATGGGAATACGGCTATTGTAGCCCATTTCCCGGACACGTCTGTGAACTGTGGCTTTTGATACCTGGACTCCAGCTTCAGCCCACTGTCTTTGAAGCTCCCTCAAATTCTGGAAGCAACTCTTCTTCACAATTTTGTTAAGGCTGCGGTCATCTCTCTTGGTTGTGCAGCGTTTCCGGCCACATTTTTCCCTTCCAACAGACTTTTTGTGGATATGCTTTGAAACTGCACTCTGTGAAAGGCCTGCTCTTTGAGAAATTTCTTTTTGTGTCTTACCCTTCTGATGGAGGGTATCAATGATGGTCCTCTGGACAGCAGTCAGATCAGCAGTGATTTAGTTAACTGAACCAAGCTGAGTGTTTTTAAGGCTCAGGAAACCCTCGCAAGGTGTTTCGAGTTAATTAGATGATTCAGGTGATTAGTTGAATAGCCTACTTGTATACTTTTTCATGATATTCTAATATTTTGAGATAGGATTTTTGAGTTTTCTTAAGCTGTAAGCCAAATTCAGCAATATTAAAAGGCTTGAAATAGTTCAGTTTATGTGTAATGAATCCAGAATGTATGACATTTTTGTTTTTTTAATTGCATTACAGAAAATAAAGAACTTTATCACAATATTCTAATTTTCTGAGACAGTCCAGTATAGTAAGAACATCAAAACTTTACCAGGTGATTACTCTTGTGCACATAAAAATAATTAAAATTGATGATACATTTTACTTGAATTAAAATATCTCAATATTGTAATTGAAATCAGTATTGCAAAAGAATCTATGGAAAATTGTATTTTCTAGTGATATATTTGATACCATAAATCCATCAGCTTGCAGCGTTTTTGTAATAGGCACATCCATATGAAATAATAATTTTGAATGAATTGCATAGTCAATTACCTGCGATGTATGCCGATGGAGATTTTTCTGTGAATAAGGACGCGACTCCTTTATTGGATACAAGCATAACAGCGGCGTTGTCAGCAGCAAAACACACTAAATTATCCCAGGGAATGTTGTTCGAGTTAATTTCTTTTTCAATAATCTTAAAAATGTTCTCGCCCGTCGATGCCGTGTTGCATTCTCTCAACGAAAGAAGCACTGACAGAACTTTTCTTGTTTGGTTATCGAAGAATCGTACACAAATTGGATAAAGTTTTACATTTTGTAGTCTGTACTTTCATCAGACATGCTAAAGGGCGAAGATTTGATGACATTGACGATGCTTTGTGATGATTCTTCACCAAGGCACCAAGTTTTCGTTCTCCCAATACAATATTTTTTAGCTATCTTAGAATCGGGAAACATTCTACTGAAAAGCGGTCCCATGTGGTCAGCCATAGCGATTGGAACACCATGTTCAATTATCGCTTCAGTAAATAACACTTCGGCATTTGTGACGTCCAAAGAATTGGTTGGGGCAACAAAAAAAGTGGAGATTTTGCCGCTGGAATTACTGTCATTGGCATGTGATTTGTGTTTTTTTTTCGTTCCCACGGGGTCTTTAACGTCGCTAATTCCTCCATGACCCACAGAAAAGTCTTATCTACACAGTGTGCAGTTCGCGTAATTTTCACCTTTTCTCTATCTGAAAATTACTCCAGGGAAAGCTTTGGAATATTCTTCACGAAAGCACTGTAATTTTTGTTTCGGTTTCACAATGGTCTGCACTTTTTCTCCAGTAGATTCCATGATCTATTCAAAGCACCGTGACCAACATCTTGGTTCCTTCTCGCTGCCAATTAAACAATGGCGGTGCTCCAATTGAGCTAAAAATAAACCTTGCGCATGCGCAGATGACTGGCATTGCCGATAGCCTTTGTTTGAAATGGTACTTCGCGATCTTGCGGTGGAATGTTTTTCATTCTTTATTTGCGATTTTTTTTAAGGGGAAAACCGTAGTTTTTGTAATGCAACCGTATCAAGAAAACTGTACTCATTACGGCAGAACCGTAGTTGTTGGCAGGTATGCAAACCTGAGCTTTTGCTTTTGTAGTGTATGCTGTCGTATCTGACTGGGCCAGAGCAGCGTGCGGTAGCCGGACCCTGATGAGTCGTCCACTGACTCGTCCTGCTGCACGTGTTGTGTACAAATCGTCAAAAAAAAAAAATCGAACTTCTTACTTTGACTTTAAACTGCCCTCCCCTAGCGCCCCCTTCTTCCTCACCACCTACCCCCGGATCTTTCCAACCTATAGATGAGCGAAAGTCCTTTTTAAAGGAAAACAGGATTTGTTTTAAGTGTAGTGGATCAACAAAACATTTTGCAAAAGACTGCACAGTGAAAATAAAGTGTAATGAATGTGGCAGTGAAAGACATTTGTCAGTGTTACACCCAGATCCAGTTCCAGCTGAAAGTTTTGAAGCGGACAAAAATTATGGCGAAGAGAAGCAACCTACTCAGGATGTAGAAGTTGTCTCAAAATGCACCGAAATATGTGGAGATGCAAACAGCCTGCATTCATGCGCAAAAAAAGCCCTGTAATAGTCAAGAGGCATGAGAGAACAGGCAAAAAAATTGTATGCAGTGATTGATGAACAAAGTAACCATTCTCTAGTCAACTCAAAGTTTTTTGAGCTTTTTAACGTCAAAGCACACTCAGACCCTTACAAGAACAGAACTCGCTCAGGAGTTTCAAATAATGTTGGCTGGACAGCATCAAACTTTATGATTGAGTAGGTGGAAGGAAGTGTAAAACTCCCCCCCTCCCAACTGTAATTGAACGTGACATGATGCCGGATGATAGGAGAGAAATCCCGTCCCCGCAAGTGGTTATACAGTACCCACACTTGCAGAAGATTGCAAACAAAATTTCCCGAGTGTACTTATCCTCTTGCTGTTAGGTACAGATGTCATACAGGTACACAAAGTGAGACAAGTAATAAATGATCGTGTATCATACATGAGCCCATGCAACATATTTTGAACTCTAACAGTCAAGTGATTTGAATTGTCAATTAGTCACCATAGCTACATCCTGAATGGGAAAAGTAAGTGATAAATTGGGACACTCACTTTTTGAGAAACAAAAAGATGACAACAAACCAGCACTATCAGAAGATAGAGCCTTCATTGACATCATGGAGCAAGAAGTGTGAACACAAGTAACAGTTGGGTGGCACCATTGTGTATATATATATATATATATACAAAACTGCCTAAAGATAGGTGTGCTAAACTTGTGGGATCATATTCAAAAAGACTTGAGGCTGTATTTGCTGCCAAAGGTGGATCAACAAAATATTAAGCAAAGGCTGTGAATACTTATGTAAATGTGATTTCTTAGTTTTCTATTTTTAATAAATTCAAAAAAAGTTAAAAAAAAAAACTTTTTCACATTGTCATAATGGAGTATTTTGTGTAGAATTTTGAGATAAGAGATTAAATTAATACAATTTGGAATGAGGCTGTAACATAACAAAATGTGGAAAAAGTGAAGCGCTGTGAATACTTTCCGGGTGTACTGTTCTATTCTATTCTATATGTCAGGGGTCGGCAACCTGTGACACACCTGGGGTTAACCTTTGACACGCGAGCGCACGGCAAAATAATGTTGTTGTTTTTTACTTGACCACTCGTGGTATGGTTGACATATGAAAAGGCATTAGTTTATCCAATTATCGCGTTTTTTTAATATACAATGGTACCACCCAACTGTTACTTGTGTTCTGGAACACTTCTTTCTCCATGATGTCAATGAAGGCTCTATCTTCTGATAGTGCTGGTATGTTGTCATCTTTTTGTTTGTCAAAAAGTGAGTGTCCCAATTTATCAATTACTTTTGCCATTCAGGACGTAGCGTGGACAGATGACTAGAGCAAACACAGACCCTAAAAACCTTTGTCGCTGCTAAAAAGCTTTCTAACAAATTGCTCACTGAATAGCAAATCGCGGAAAACCATTTACTGATGGTGAATATTTTAAAGAAGCGTGTGTGTGCGCGCGCGTGCGTGTGTGCCTTCTGCATTGCTGCTGTTATTTCAAGTTTTGATATTTTCTGCAACAAGATATCATTGATGAATGGTATGTTAGCTGTCCATAGCACTTGTTTTTTTTTTATTGTAGTTTATTGTTGACGAAGAATGGTTGATTCTGGTTAATTCTTGTGGTAAAAAGTTGAAGTCAAAATGGCTACAGGCCTTTTCACATTTGTTCACATTCTTATTTTTTAGTCAATTGATGAACAAGAATAGTGGAAGATAAATGGTCAGTTATACCTGTGTGCCGCTGGAATTTTATCTTTCCAAAAATGTAGGCCATTATTCAGTATTTTTGCACTCTTCAGATGAGGTCATCAATAGTCCTCCATATCAGTAGGTGGCAGTAGATTTTCATATACTTTTTATGTACTAATTATCTGATCTTGAGGTAGCACAGTACATTTAATAACTTAATTTGTTTAACAAAGCGGTTTAAGTTTGTACTGTAAAAAATAAAAACATAAAGCACATCATTCTTTTTTATATTAAGTATTATTTTCTTCCTTTTATATACTAATTATCTGCTTATGAGGTAGTACAGTGAAATATTTGACACAAACATTTTTTGATGGACGGTGTGACACGGAACTTTTTCATAAATAAAAGTGTACCTTGGTTCAAAAATGGTTGAAAAACAGTTATACGATTAAAATGTCTATCCATGTTGTATATTTGGACTGGTGTAAAATGTCAGCTCTGTTGGATATTAAAAAAATGTGCGAGTCATTAACCTTGGTGTGGCACACTGATTTACAAGGAAATTTGAAAGTGGGACTCCGCACCGAAAAGGTTGCTGACCCCTGATATAGAGGTGCATAGATATAGAGGTACATAGATATAGATATATATATATATATATATATATATATATATATATATATACCGAAAATTCCGGACTATAAGCCGCTACTTTTTTCCCAAACGTTCAACCCTGCGGCTTATTCAGTAATGCGGCCAATTTATGTAATTTTTCTAACGACCGCCAGCGGCACTCGAATGCAAAAGGTAAGATTTAGACCGGTGGAATATATGCGCCAAGGAAGACTGCAACTTCTTGGCTTGTTCATAAATTAAATTAGCGTAAACATACCCTCATCACGCAAAATGCAAAAAAAAAAGGCACATCAAAAAATCCACCATCACCAACGGGTTCCGAAAAGCCGGTCTACTGCGTGACGGAGAGGAGGGCACAGAATCAGGAGTGGATGAGACTTCCAGCGACAGTGACAGCGCGAGTGAGGCTGCGAAAGCGTAGGACGACGTCTGTATGACAAAGTTTATTTCCGACACTGAGGAAGACGACTTCGATGGCTTCAGTTCTAAGGAGGAAGATGAGGGCGGTTTACTGTGATTTTTACAAGTACGGTATGTTTTTTTAACAGACCTGTTTACTGTGTTGCGAGCGTGTTGCGAGCGTGTTGCTGGCGTGTTGCTACCATGAACTGCCCTGTCACAGGCACCGTTTGGGATGAAAGTTATATTATTATTATTAAAGCTTTGAAAACTCTCTCGGTGTACCGTCTTTCTTTGTAAATATGTGTAACCATGTATAATATGTATTTGCAACTGTATATTTTTGTAATGTATTTATTTTACACACTTATTCTGATATGTTTTGCACAGGCGAATAAAAAAGAAGGGGCGGAACAAAAGCGGGATGACGGGAAGTGGGGTAAAGGTGAGACCTGTTTGTGGACGCGGCGGACAATAGTGGATATATATTTTTCCCACCCTTACATTTGGAAATATACACTCTTTTCCTTGGATTACTTTCAACGGGACCCGGACTCTGCAGGTCTGCATCAAACCTTAAGTACTGGTATCATTTTCCGTTCATTTTGCCGGCTGTGATTTTTGGACTGTGTACTTTAATGAAAGACATTCAGTTTTGATCGCGGGACTTAGTCAGGTTTGGGTTAATTTTGTGTTTCTGTTACATTTTATTAATGTGGGCGCATGCGGCTTATATATAGGTGCGGCTTGTGTAAGTACAAAATCGGTTTTCCTCTTAAAATGTGGTGGATGCGGCTTCTAATCAGGTGCGCTCTATAGTCCGGAATTTACGGTGTAATATATACATATATATATATATATATATATATATCAACTATTCTTGGCAGCACGGCGGCGCAGTGGTTAGCGCATGTGCGGCACAGTTCTGAGGTCGTGGGAACCTCCTGCGTGGGTTCAAATCCAGCTCCCGGCCTTACTGTGCGGAGTTTGTATGTTCTCTCCGTGCTTGCGTGGGTTTCCTCCGGGCACTCCAATTTCCTCCCACATTCCAAAGACATGCATTTCAGGTGAATTGGCCGGTCCAAATTGTCCCTAGGTGTGACTGAGCGAGTGAGTTGTCTGTCCCTGTGTGCCCTGCAATTGGCTGGCAACCAATTCAGGGTGTCCCCTGCCCACTGCCCGATGATTGCTGGGATGGGCTCCAGCACCCCCGCGACCCTACTGAGGATAAGCGGTGCAGCTGATGAGATGAGATGAGAACTATTCTTCATCAACAATGAACTGCAATCATCAACAATGAACTACAAGAAGTGATATGGACAGCTACAATACCATTCATCAATTAAATCTCATTGCAGCAAGGGAGAAGGCTACCTGAAAATAAGTGCAACAGAAATACAAGCTGGACAACAACACTGACACACACACATACGTGTGTGCGCACACACACACACACACACACACACACGTATATATATATTAAAAGGAGACTTTAGGTCCTTGGTCAAAACGTTTCTAAATAGCAGGAACACATATTGTACAGTGCCTTTTGATGTTTTTGGTAGTTCTTCTTTGTAATTTTTGTCTACAAATGACTTACTGTTGTTTTCTGTTCTTTTTGTTGTTTAAAAAGAAACTATTTGGCCCCCTTGAACTTTGTGACCTTTTGCCACATTTCAGACTTAAAACATTAAGATATAAAACTGTAATTTCTTGTGAAGCATCAACAATAAGTGGGACACAATCATGAAGTGGAACACACTTGGATTGTATATTTTAAACTTTTTTAACAAATAAAAAAAGAAAGAATGGGTGTCCAAAATTATTCAGCCCCTTTATTTTGAGTGCAGCAAACTGTCAAAAAGTTCAGGGAGGATCTCTGAATGATTCAATTTTGATCTAAATGACTAATGATGATAAATGGAATCCACGTGTGTGTAATCAATGTCTCTGTATGAATGCACCTGCACTGTTATAGTCCAAGAAGTCTGTTTAAAGCGAAGAGAGCATCGTGAAGAACGAGGAACACACCAGGCAGGTCCGAGATCCTGTTGTGGAGAAGTTTAAAGCTGGATTTGGATACAAAAAGATTTCCCAAGCTTTAAACATCCCAAGGAGCACTGTGCAAGCAATAATATTGAAATTGAAGGCGTATCAGACCACTTGAAATCGACCAAGATTGGGCCGTCCCCCTAAACTTTCAGCTCATACAAGGAGAAAACTGATCAATGATGCAGCCAAAAGGCTCATGATCACTCTAGATAACCTGCAAAGGTCTAGAGCTGAGGTGGGAGAATCTGTCCATAGGACAACAATCAGTCGTATACTGCACAAATCTGGCCTTTATGGATGAGTGACAAGAAGGAAGCCATTTCTTTAAGATATGCATAAAAATTGTCATTTAAAGTTTGCCACAAACCACCTGGGAGACACACCAAACATGTGGAAGAAGGTGCTCTGGTCAGATGAGACCAAAATCGAACTTTTTGGTAACAATGCAAGACGTTATGTTTGGCGTAAAGCAGCCCAGCTCATCACTCTCAACAGACCATCCTCACAATCAAACATGGTGGTGGCAGCATCATAGTTAGGGTCTGCTTTTCTTCAGCAGGGACAGAGAAGATGGTTAAATTGATGGGAAGATGGATGGAGCCAAATACAGGATCATTCTGGAAGAAAACTTGATGGAGTCCACAAAAGACCTGAGACTGGGACGGAGATTTGTCTTCCAATAAGACAATGATCCAAAACATAAAGCAAAAGCTACAATGGAATGTTTCACCCAAAATTATATCAAGGTGTTAGAATGGCCAAGTAAAAGTCAAACGCAATCCAATTGAGAATCTGTGGAAAGAACTGAAAACTGCTCTTCACAAACGCTTTTCATTCAACCTCACTAAGCTCGAGCTGTTTAGCAAGGAGGAATGGGCAAAATATCAGTTTCTCGATGTGCAAAACTGACATAGACCCTAAGCGACTTACAGCTGTAATCACAGCAAAAGGTGGCGCTATAAATAACTTTGCACACCCACTTTTTAATTTTTTATTTGTTGAAAATTTTTAAAATAAAAATTGAAATGTGTTCATGATTGTGTCCCACTTATTGTTGATTCTTCACAAGAAATCAATGTTTTATTTCTTGATGTTTGGAGTCTGAAATGTGGCAAAAGGTCACAAAGTTCAAGGGGGCCAAATAGTTTCGCAAGGCACTGGACATTATGTATATATATATATATATATATATATATATATATAGGTATATAAATGCACTTACTTGCATTCTGTTGTGTAGAAAATGTCACTGTGTATTCCCTCTGGTGAATCCCACATCAAAACCAAATTCATGTTTGTGGAGATCAGACGAACATTTCTGGGTGGGCTGAGGACTGGTGAAACCACTGCACAGTCAAAAAGACGGATGAGGTTTAAGAGTAATAATAAAAATAATATTAGTGTCCAACCACTTATCATCACAAGGGTCATGAAGGTGTTAGACCCGATCCTCAGAGTAATATTACACGCGTAGTCGTGGATTTCTTTACTTTTAGGAATTTTAATGGTAAAAGTAAGAAAACGACTGTTTCAAATACAGCCCAAATGCCAAACGAAACGCCCAAAAAGATAAAGGAAGCATTTCAAGCACAGAAAATAATAGATGAATGGATGGGTGCATATAAATCCATTATAATGGCTAAGAATAAGTAATGTGTATATATATACGCTGTATATATATATATATATATATACGTTAAATATCTTAGCCAAGATGTGTGAGTGCCATCCAGAGTGTTTGTGTGTGTGTGGTTAAAGTAGATGACACCATGAGAACGTTATTGGGGCAATGTGGGCACACATGGTGCCATCCGCAAGTGTCACCAATGACAATCTGCATTTTGCTTTTGAAATCTGATGCCACAGTCCTTAGTGACAATATTGCAAGACAATACTTTTCCACTGTATATTTTGCATCAGCATGATGTTCCTTTTCGTGAGCATTACTTCTCACTTGCATCTGCATTTTCTGTATTACTCCAGAAAACTGAATAACCAATGTTGCCATCGTTAATGGTCATCCATCCATCCATCTATTATCTGCACCGCTTATCTTCAATAGGATCGCTGGGGTGCTGGAGTCCATCCCCGCTATCTTCGGGCAGTGGGCAGGGGACACCCTGAACTGGTTGCCAACCAATCGCAGGTCATACAGGGCCAGACAATTCGCCAGCTCATTCCCACCTAGGGACAATTTGGACTGGCCTATTAACCTGACATGCATTTTTTTGGAATGTGGGAGGAAACCCACGCAAGCACGAGGAGAACATGCAAACTCCACACAGAAGGTTCGATCTCATGACCTCAGAACTGTGCTGTACACGCGCTAACCACTGTGCCGCCGCACTGCCCCCTTAATGGTCAAGTGATCATAAACACTACTCAACAAAAACCTGAAAAATCCCTGTAAATGATGACTTGTGAGCGAGGGTCAAAGTTAACTGCCAATGACGCTGAACGCCACTGGCATCTTTCTAATGGTGCCTTTTTACAGCCAATGTGCAATAACAAGGGGACAAAATGAACTCTAAACTTTCTGTCCTTCCGGGCAGATTGTAGATGCCTAGGCTATGTGTTAGGCTAGCACTATTGTTCGAGCTTTCACTATAGATGGCATAATTTCCAAGAAAAGTCTGCCAATAAAAAAAGTGAACCTGACAAGTTTGATGGACATTTGTTACAACCCTTCTATTCATAAAACAAAAGATAAGGATTTTGATGGATTTGATTGACTAAGATTACGGGTAAAAAAAAATGGTTTTGTTACCGTTCCATCTTGTAATTGTTTTATCTGTGTGTTTTACCATACCCATGACCATTGATGATTTAAAAATATTAGTGCTTAGTAATCAATACTTAATTTTAAAGTAAAACCAAACTCAGTTTTGCTACCGCTCTATCTTAAAATACACACGTGTATGCTTGTGAGCATGTTGTTGTCAAGAGGACAGTAGTAGTGATTATGTTGGGCAAACTTCTGGTTATTGTTTTTTCAAATAGCCGTCTCCAAATAGTGATCTTGAAAAACATTTGAGCTGTTGTAGTTAGGTGCTCTTAACTTCCCACTACTACTGCAATCAAAATGCTAAAGTGTTTTTGTTGTTTTAGGGCAGTGCTTGTCATTTATATTCAGTCACGCCCCCACCCTCAGAAGAAGAAAACCTCTCGCAACCCCTCAAGAATTCTGTCTCCTCATCCGAGTTAATTCTTTTTTCATGGGGTCACTTGAGGGTCTGCTCAACTTCGTATCTACACTTTATACTCAATACATACAGTATACTCTTTGCTGTATGTAATGCATGGAGGTTAAACCAAACTCTGCCAATGAGAGCCCTCCTGCCTCCTAGTGTATTGGAGGTGCTTTAGCACTTGATTCTTTGGAGTCATTAGGTCATACGCGCCAGTGCGCCCCCTTGATGTAGCATTGTTTTTTTTTACTTTTTAGCTTTATTATTTTGTGAATATATTTCTTCGTTTGTGGTGACTTTACAAGTCGGTTACTTTTCCCTCTTGGTGAAGAAGATTTTGACCATTTTGTAGGAGCTGCTGACATTAATTTTCTTGCTAATACAGCCACCAGAATTAGAAATAAACAACAGAATTTTTTTTAATGTACTATTTCTTGCAATGGGAGACTGATTAACACGTCAGCCTTACAGTTAAGACATCAAGGGATCGAACTCAGCTACTAGCCTACCTGTGTGGCGATTGAATGTTTTACCCCTGCCTAAGTGTTTTTTTTTTCTCCGGGCACTCCAGTTTTCTCCCATATTCATGACATTTTTTTGGGTGACTCCACATATTGTCCCTAGGTATGGGTGCATAATCCAACATCGGGTGTCAAACCATTCCATTCTCAATCCCACAGTTGTATTATGCTACTGTCAACTAGCTGTCAACGACGTGTAGGCCCAAAAGACGTGGTCATACTGAAAGGAAGAACAATGGAGCGTATCCGAGCTGGGCTTTGATACCCGCATGCGAATATGGACTGGGACAAGCTACCGGACAAAAAAAAACAACAACAACAACAAAAAAACCTTGATTTCTTCCCCCGATTTTTCCCCTGAAATCAGGAGACAATGTCAGATAACCCATTAATCTATTTCAAATATATAATGTAAAACTAACCGCATTCAATAAGTTCTTTGTAAACAAGCATGTGCAGCCCCACAATGAAAAGGTCCAGGGTTCGATTCCAGCTACTGCAGCCTCCCTGTAAGAAGATTGCATGTTTTTCCCTGTGCCTGCGTAGGTTTTCTTCGGTTTCTCTCACATTCCAAAAACATGCATGTCAGGTTAATTGGCCAGTCTAAATTGTACCTAGGTGTGAATGATTGTGTGAGTTGTTGTCCCCTGCCCACTGATGCTTGGGATGGGTTCCCTAGTGAGGATGAGCAGCACAGAAAATGGATAGATATTTATTAGACATCTGAAAAACTTTAATATTTGAATTGCAAATTATAGTATGGTTTCAGGAAAAAAAACATTCTACAACTCTGGCATTCTTTGATCTTGGAAATATAACACATAAAATAAGCTATATTACGTTGGTATTTTACATAGTTTTGGAGAAAGTGTTTGATGAAATAAATCACAATATACTATTTAAGCTATAGCAATAACAGAATACGAGACCTGGTCGATAAAAAAATAACACTAACTATTGTGAGGCCTGGGCGATCAAACGAAAATAATAAATAATTATCGTCATCTGTTCATGCTAGTTATATTCATGCACAAAGTGCGAAGTTACATTAAACTTGCGTCTTCCTCAACACATATATTCCACCTGTTTTACTCATACCTTTACTGCTTGCTCGACCCTGGCAGCCGTTAGAAATAGGCATAAATTAGCCGCATCATTGCATTAGTCGCGGGGTTGAAAGCTTGGGGTAAAAGTACCAGCT
Source organism: Urocampus carinirostris (assembly GCF_059441175.1). Taxonomy (NCBI): domain Eukaryota; kingdom Metazoa; phylum Chordata; class Actinopteri; order Syngnathiformes; family Syngnathidae; genus Urocampus; species Urocampus carinirostris. The sequence continues at coordinate 40,667,394 of NC_142362.1, read as the reverse complement.
TATAGTCCGAATTTTACGGAATGTGATGTATCATCGAATTTAAAAAATAGTCTATTTGCTGACAACACTACAATATATGGCGCGGGACAAAACTATTGCAGGCATAAATGACAGTGGAATTTGACAAAGTAAGAGAATGGTTAGATAAAAACAATAGTCAATGTATCAAACACAAAGAATTTGGTATTTGAAAATCCCAAAACGACCTTGAAATACAGATAAAGATAAGTAATGTTCAGATAGAATAAAGTTAATAGGGTTTAGGTTGAGAGATTTTTAGCAATGATTTTACCCGGAGACCCCATTAAAATAACAAACAATACAAATTAGCAAAGAATATTGAAATTAAATATTAAATGCAGACAAAGTTGACCAAATACCCTTAATCTAATTTAATTTTCAATAATTTGCCCTACTTAGGTTATTGTATAGAGGTTTAAGGATATACAGCACGTAAACAGCTAAATAGAATGGCTCGTTATAGTCATAACACTAGGTAAAAAAATCCCATAAAAACGAACTGTTAATAAAATCCAACATGTTCATTTTTGAAGATATAATATGATGAAGGGCAGCACGGCGGGGCAGTGGTTAGCGCGTGTGCGACACAGTTCGGAGATCATACCTCCTGTGTGGAGTTTGCATGTTCTCCCCGTGCTTGCGTGGGTTTCCTTCGGGCACTCCGATTTCCTCCCACATTTCCAAAACATACATGTTAGGTTAATTGGGCGGTCCAAATTGGCCCTAGGTGTGAATGAGCGAGCGAATTGTCTGTCCCTGTGTGCCCTGCGGCTGGCTTGCAACCAGTTCAAGGTGTCCCCTGCCTGGGATTCAGCACCCCCGCGACCCTACTGAGGATAAGCGGTGCAAATAATGGATGGATGGATGGATGGATGAAATCCCTGTTATTAGTATGCAAAGCAAATAAGCATCAACTCAAGTCAAGTCATTTTTTTTTGTATAGCCCTTAATCACAAAGAGTCTCAAAGGGCATAGTTGAATAGTTGTTTCCCAACAGAGCAGAGACAATCATCATCTCAGGGAAATCCATAAATTCCAGGTCTAATAGTCTCATACGACATTGAAAAGCCATTGTGCCACACAAAAAACAATTTGTTAATGAAACGATTTAGATTAGGGGTCTCCAATGTTCCCCATAGGACAGCAGAGGTGCCTGCAGACCTGTTCTGAAAATAGTTCACCAGTGCGGGGTTATTGTGATATTCTATCAATCTATCCATCCATCCAATTTCTTCCACTTATCCAGGGTCGGGTCGCAGAGGCAGCTGGCTCAGCATGGAAGCCCAGACCTCTGTATCCTCAGCCACTTCATCCAGCTTATCCGACAGGATCCCGAGGCGTTCCCAGGCCAGCCTAGAGATGTATTCTCTCCAGCGTGTCCTGGGTTCCCCGGGTCCTCCTGCCGGTGGGATATGCCCGAAACACCTCCTGAGGAAGGCGTCCAAGAGGCATCCTTATCAGTTGCCTGAGCCACCTCAACTGGCTCTTTTCAAGGTGGAGGAGAAGCGGCTGTACATGTTTTCTGATTTTCTTGTAAAATTATTTCTTAGTGGTTGACAGAGTCTATTTAACCCTACTTCCAATAATTACCCAAGTAATATCATAACAACAACATAGTAACAACATGAAGAGTTGATATTTCAGAAATGCATATCAAACTAGGCACCCTTTGTGCTAATTAATAACACAGAGTTGCTTTAAACTTGAAAAATGTTTTGGGGTTTTTTTAACCGTTAGAAAGTTTGTAAGAAGGCACTAAGAATTACACACGGTTCCTTAAGGTGTTGTATTCTTGTATTGAGCAAGTATTTGTGTGCAAATATTTTTTTTTTCCTGTTGTAAACAAATGATTTATGCCGTTTTTGTGTGCTGTGCTTAAAAAAAAGCCTCTAACACAAACCAGCCCACTGAATAGTTCCCTCGGCAACGTTATTAAGTAAAACCTTTATATGCAAAGGAAAATGAAAACAAATAATGACTATTTACCTGTCGCTCCGCATAATGTCAAAAATACAATGACAGTATTCGAAGTATGCGATGACATTTCAAAAGGCTTTTTTTCATCGGATTGATGCAGTTCGACGCGTGAAGTCATGCGCATGTATCTTATTATTCGTCTATTCTACGGTGACCTTGCGAGAAGCAGAATTTTTGGTTTCTAGCAGAGCCACATGAAGTACGTGCTTTTATGAGTCGCCCCTTCTGTCTTGCCAGTTCAACCACAAATATCTATAGAAGTCTAGATAAATTAGCGCGCTGGAACAGCACGCTGACTAGTGCCTACTTGGCGGCCATATTGGTCTGGTCAACATTTGCGTTCAGGCAATGTATGTACATTGAAAACGAACTATACAGTAATTTTCTCATTTTACAACCAGATAAAATAACTATGTATGTATATATATATATATATATATATATATATATATATATATATATATATATATATATACACACACTTCAGAGGGTCATCAACACAGTCCAGAATCGTTGGTTGCTCTCTACCCAGTCTGGAGGACATTGCCTGCACTCGCTACCTCACCAGAGCAGAGCACATCATCAAGGACTTTTCTCACCCCGGCCGCCACCTCTTTGACCTGCTGTCTTCCCGCAAGCGCTACAGGTCACACAAAACAAAAACACACAGACTTAGAGACAGTTTCTTCCCCTGAGCCATTACCACCCTTAACACACGCCGCACAAAAAACTGAAACTCTTGCAAACACACTACCTCATACAGATGTAAAATTGTGTTCATGCCTATGCTCACTTTGCACAATGTTGACTATTTTTGCACGCATATTACACTAATACGATCCCAAAACTGTACGTAACATCCTACAAGTCTTTGCTACAAGAGGTAGGAACACATTGGACTTGGCCTACACAAATATCAGAGGAGCATACAGAGCAGCCCCCCGCCCCCACCTTGGTTCATCAGATCACCTTTCTGTTATGCCAATTCCTGCATACAAGCCCCTGCTGACCAGAGAAAAACCTACAGTGAAGCAGGTGAGGGCGTGGACTGAGGGGGCAATGGAGGCACTACAGGACTGCTTTGAATGGACAGATTGGGACATGTTTAAATCGGCTGCCACTTACAACAACAAAATAAACATAGATGAGTACGCCATGTCTGTGTCAGCCTACATCAGTAAATGCGTCAGCAATACCAAAACCATCTGCACCCGTGCCAATCAGAAGCCCTGGATGACTGCTGAGATACGCAAATTGCTAAAGGCACGGAACCATGCCTTTAAATATGGTGATGAGGAGGCACTGAGATCAGCGAGGAATAACCTGAACCGTGCTATTAGACTAGCAAAGCTATCGCACAGTCAAAAAATCCAGGACCTTTTCCTCAGCACAACCAACACCAGGGATATGTGGAAAGGCATTCAGGCCATCACCAGATACAAGCCAACCACCGCCCCAGTGCAGGACACTAGCATGGACTTTCTGAATGACCTCAACAACTTCTTTGGGAGGTTCGAGGCACAAAATGGCACACCTGCAGCGAAAGAGGTTCCACATCAGGACGAAAGAGTACTCCTCCTGGACTCAACTGACGTGAGGAAGACCCTGAGAAGGGTCAACACACGGAAGGCTCCAGGCCCGGACAACATTCCAGGGCGGGTCCTTAGGGAGTGCGCCGATCAGCTGGCTCGTGTACTAACAGACATTTTCAACACCTCGCTAGACCAAGCCACGGTACCATCATGCTTCAAGATTGCCACCATCATCCCAGTGCCAAAGAACCCCCAGATCTTATCATTGAACGATTACCGGCCCGTTGCACTGACTCCCATCATAATGTAGTGCTTTGAGAGACTGGTTAAAGAGCACATCACCTCCAGTCTCCCCTCCTCACTCGACCCCTTTCAGTTTGCCTACCGGACAAACCGCTCCACCGGGGATGCCATCTCCTCTGCGCTTCACCTGAGCCTGACACACCTAGAGGAGAAGAACACCCATGTGCGGATGCTGTTCCTGGACTTAAGTTCAGCATTCAACAGGGCTAACAGCTAGGCTAAAGGCTAAACGCCTCTCCCATCCATTCTCCAACGTTCGCTCTCTGGACAATAAACTGGACCATTTAACAACTGGAAGTGGCATCGAACCGCGAGATGACGAACTGCTGCGCTAAAATTCTGATGAAGACATGGTTAATCTTATCTATCCCGGCTGACGTTCAAAGTAACTGTGCGGGTCAGATGTATCGACATTTCGTTCTGTATACACGTGTATATGAATGACAATAAAGTAAATCTGAATCTGAATCATCCCACAACACCTGGTCTACAAAATGAGACTCCTGGGTTTCAACACCCCCCCTGCGGAACTGGCTGCTGGACTTCCTCACTGACCGACCCCAGTCAGTGCAGATTGGTCAGAACATCTCCGATGTCATCACCCTCAGCACGGGCTCCCCCCAAGGCTGTGTCCTGAGCCCCTGGGGTGGTGGTTCCCGTCTTTAAGAAGGGGGACCGGAGAGTGTTCCAACTACAGGGGAATCACACTTCTCAGCCTCCCTGGTATGGTCTATTCAGGGGTACTGCAGAGGAGGGTCCGCCAGGAAGTCAAATCTCGGATTCAGGAGGAACAGTGTGGTTTTCGTCCTGGCCTTGGAACACTGGACCAGCTCTATACACTCTGTAGGGTCTTTGAGGGTGCATGGGAATTTGCTTGTCCGGTCTCCATGTGTTTTGTGGGCTTGGAGAAGGCATTCTACCGTTTTCCTCGGGAGGCCCTGTGGGGGGTGCTTCGGGAGTATGGGGTACCGCACAGTCTTATCCGGGCTGTGCGGTCCCTGTATGCCCGGTGCCAGAGTCGGTGCCAGGCCGTGATCTTCAGCTCTCGCTGGAGCGATTCGCGGCCGGGTGTGAAGCGGCCGGGATGAGGATCAGCACCTCCAAGTCCGAGGCCATCGTTCTCAGTCGGAAAAGGGTGGTATGCTCCCTCCGGGACGGGGAGGAGGTCTTGCCCCAAGTGGAGGAGTTCAAGTATCTTGGGGTCTTGTTCACGAGTGAGGGTAGGATAGAACGGGAGATCGACAGACAGCTCGGTGCAGCGTCTGCTGTCATTCGGACCCTGTACCGGTCCGTTGTGGTGAAGAGGGAGCTGAGCCGAAAGGCAAAGCTCTCGATCTACCGGTCGATCTATGTTCCTACCCTCAGCTATGGTCATGAACTTTGGGTCATGACCGAAAGAACACCATCCCGGATACAAGGGGCCGAAATGAGTTTCCTCCGCAGGGTGGCTGGGTTCTCCCTTAGAGATAAGGTTAGAAGCTCAGTCATCCGGGAGGGACTCGGTGTAGAGCCACTGCTCCTCCGCGTTGAGAGGAGCCAGTTGAGGTGGCGAGGACATCTAATAAGGATGCCTCCTGGACGCCTCCTTCGGGAGGTGTTTCCGGGCATGTCCCACCTGTTATTTCTGCAAAAGCAACCCAGGACACGTTGGAGAGACTACGTCTCTCGGCTGGCTTGGGAACGCCTCGGGGTCCCGTCGGATGAGCTGGAGGTGGCTGGGGGTAGGGACGTCTGGGCTTCCCTTTTAACGCTGCTGCCCCCGTGCCCCGACCTTGGATATTGCGGAAGACAATGGATGGGATGGATTGATTTACAGAAAATGTGCAGTAATTGCTTCAACAAAAGTAGGCAGGTGCATAAATTCAGGCACCCCAACAGAAAAATTACATCAATATTTTGTAGATCTTCCTTTTGCAGAAATAACAGCCTCTAATCGCTTCCCATTACTTCCAATGACTGTCTGGATTCTGGTTGAAGGTATTTTTGACCATTCTTCTTAATAAAACATCTCCACTTCAGTCAGTTTTGATGGTATCCGAGCATGGACAGCCTGCTTTAAATCACACCATAGATTTTCAATGATATTTAGGTCTGGGGACTGAGACTCCAGAATATTGTACTTGTTACTCTGCATGAATGCCTTAGTTGAATCTGAGCAGTGTTCTAGGTCGCTATCTTGTATAAGTATCCAGCCCCCGGCACTTCAGCTTTATCAATGATTCGAGAACATTGTTCGCAAGAATCTGCTGATACTGACTGGAATCCATGCGACCTTCATCCTTAACAAGATTGCCAGTACCTGCACTGGCCACACAGCCCCACAGCATGTTGGAACAACCACCAAATTTTACTGTGGGCAGCAAGTGTTTGTCTTGGAATGCTGTGTTCTTCTTCTGCCATGCATACCACCCCTTGATATATCCAATCAACTCAATTTTAGTTTCATCAGTCCACAGCACCTTATTCCAAAATGAAGCTGGCTTGTCCAAATGTGCTTTAGCGACTCTGTTTGTGGCATGTGCGCAGAAAAGGATTCTGACGCATTACTCTCCCATACAGCATCTCCTTGTGTAAAGTGCGCTGAATAGTTGAACGATGTGCAGTGACACCATCTGCAGCAAGATCATGTTGGAGGTCTTTGGAGATTGTTTTTGGGTTGAGTTTGACTGTTCTCACCATCCTTCGCCTCTGCTTATCTGAGATTTTTCTTGGCCTTAACTAGAACTGTGCCTGTGGGTTTTCCATTTCGTCACTATGTTCCTCACAGTAAATTGAGGGCTGAAATCTCTGAGCTAGCTTTTTGTATCCGTCCCCTAAACCATGATGTTGAACGATTTTGGTTTTCAGGTCATTTGACAGTTGTTGTGAGGCTCCCATGTTTCCACTCTTCAGACAAGATGAAAAGGGAAGAACAACTTGCAACTGGCCGCCTTAAATACCCTTTCTCATGATAAGCTTCACTTTGTATCTAGGTCAAGTGTCAATGAGCTTACAAAACAAATTTTGTGTTCCAATAATTAATGCTAAAGGTATTAAAATCAATCAAACAACAATTAGAGCTAAAGGTATTCAAATCAATTAAACAACAAGGGTGCCCAAATTTACGCACCTGCCTACTTTTGTCTAGGTAATTATTGCACTCTTTCTGTAAATCTTATGAACTTAATTTCAATTCTCAGTGTTTGTCTGCTATATGATATATTTAACTGAAATTGCTGATCCAAACAACCAATAATTTATAAAGGAAAATGATCAGGAGTGCCCGAACTTTTGCATACGACTGTATACACACACACACACACACACACACACACACACACACACACACACACACACACACACACACACACACACACACACACACACACACACACACACACACACACACACACACATATATATACACAAGTTTATAGGATATACAGAAACTGTGCAAAAATTACTTAAACAAAAGTAGGCAGGTGCATAAATTTGGGCACCCTTTTTGTTTAATTGATTTGAATACCTTTAGCACTAATTGTTGGAAGACAACATTTGTCCGGTAAGCTTACTGACCTTTGACCTACATACACAGGTGATGCCAATCATGAGAAAGGGTATTTAAGGCAGTTGCAAGTTGTTCTCTTTGCATCTTCTCTGAAGAGTGGCAACATGGGAGCCTCAGAACAACTGTCAAATGACCTGAAAACTAAGATCGTTCACCATCATGGTTTAGGGGAAGGATACAAAAATCTAGCTCTGAGATTTCGGCTCTCAGTTTCCACTGTGAGGAACACAGTGGGGAAATGGAAGCCACAGGCACAGTTCTAGTTAAGGCCGGGAGTGGTAGGTCAAGAAAAATCTCGGATAAGCAGAGGCGAAGAATGGTGAGAACTGTCAAACTCAACCCACAGACCAGATCCAAAGACCTACAACATGATCTTGCAGCAGATGGTGTCACTGCGCATTGTTTAACTTTTCAGCGCACTTTGCACAAGGAGATGCTGTATTGGAGACTAATGCGGCAGAAGCCTTTCTGCGCAAAAAACACAAATAGAGTCACTTGAGGTATGTTAAAGAACATTTGGACAAGCCAGCTTAATTTTGGAATAAGGTGCTGTGGATTGATGAAACTAAAATTTAGTTGAAATTTGGGTGAAATGCATGGCGGAAGAGGAACACTGCATTCCAAGACAAACACTTGCTATCGACAGTAAAAATTGTCGGTGGTTCCATCATGCTGTGGGGCTGTTTGGCCAGTGCAGGCACTGACAATCTTGTTAAAGTTGAAGGTTACATGGATTCCAGTCAGTATCAGGAGATTCTTGCAAACAATGTTCTAGAATCAGTGACAAAGCTGAAATTGCGCCGGGGCTGTCATCAAGACAATGACTCCAAACACTGCTCAAATTTTACTAAGGCTTTCATGCAGAGGAACAAGTACAATGTTCTGGAATGGCTATCTCAGTCCCCAGACCTGAACATTATTGAAAATCTGTGGTGTGATTTAAAGCGGGCTGTCCATGGTCGGTAAGAGGTCTAAATATAATGGAAGCTAGAGCCCTTGTTGCTGATAGAAAGGAGTGGAGAGGTGTTGTGAAAGGATAGTGTGATTGTAGACGCGTTTTTAAGGATGGGCTGGGCACCCGTATGATGCGCCAGGGGTAAACCAGTGAAAGCTGTCGGGCCCTGCTGTTGAACAAAAGAGTGTGTTGTGTCACCCTGACCCGAGTGACATGACCGCTTTCTGTTGTCCCATTTCATCTGGAGGGACGAAAGCATGACCAACTTGGGTGCCGAGGTGCCTAACTTGTTAGGGTGTTTGGGCAATTGGGTTGGCCATAGTCCAAAAAATTTTGTGTTTTTTTTGCTATTTATTTTCTTTTTTTTTTCTTTGTTATTGTATGTGTGTGTCTTGCTGTCGGTCACCCCTCTGGAGGGATATGACCAAGGTAAATAGATAGATAGTCCATGGTCGGAAACAATCAAACCTGACTGAAGTGGATATGTTTTGTAAAGAAGAATACCTTCAACCAGAATCCAGACCCTCATAGGAAGCTATAGGACGCGTTTAAAGGATGTTATTGCTACTAAAGGAGGATCTACTAAATTTGTATGTGATTTTTCTTTTGGGGTGACTAAATTTATGCACCTGCCTGCTATTGTTTAGGCAATTATTGCACATTTTCTGTAAACCCTATAAATTTTATTTTACTTCTCAGATATCACTGTGTTTGTCTGCTATATGATATATTTAACTGAAATTGCTGATCCGAACAACCAATGATTAAAAAAGAAAATCTTGAAAATGTTCAGGGGTGCCCAAACTTTTATCATGTCCTAGGTGGCCTAGCCGTGATCCGCCCACCAGCAACGCCAGCTGACGCTCATCTCAGAGTTTACTACAGATATCTACACGTTGCCGGCAAGTCCAATGGTGTTGCTGATTGCCTCTCCGGAGCAGTTCTCAACTACTCATGCATGAGTGTGGAACAGGCCTCAGACCATGATGTACATCTTCTCAAGAGCTCGGACACTGGACTCTTCCTAGAGGAGGTTACGGTTGGGGACACGGAAGTCAAATTGAAGTGCAACCTTTCTACCAGCCAGCCTTGGCCCTTAATAAATCGGGGTCTTTTGATGCACTCCACAGCCTGGCCCATCCTGGTAGGAAGGCATGCATAAGGCTGGTGGCTCAGACGTTGACTTTGTACACATTGACCGGGTGGGGCTACTCCCTCCTTTACATGCCAGAGATCTGGGGGCTGCCTTTAAGGTCCTACAGCATGGGTCGAAGAGCCTTGACGTGGACATTTATGGTAGGCCTGAGACTATATCGGTTGATAAGCATGCCCAAGTGAATGTTCCCGGGCCTTTGGAAATAGCCCGTGCCCCGCGCCGCGGGAGACCTCGAGCTATTCCCCTTTGGGAACACATCTGCCGTCTGGCCCGAAGGTGCCCACTGCCCCTTAATCCCTGCCACCCCTCACACTCTTACCCGTCGGAGGCGGGCAGTGGTTCCTTTCCTGTGTGAGGACTTTGACTATGCAGGGGTGGCTAACCCGGTCCTGGAGAGCCGCACAACCTGCATGAGAGGTTTCTCTGCTCCAATGCAGTTGATTACTATCACCTAACTCGTTACCAAACTCACACAAAGCCTGCCAACAAGGTGAAAATTGGCGTCACCTGTGTTGGAGTAAAGAAACCTCCAAAACATGCAGGACGTGCAGCTCTCCAGCCACCCCTGTTGACTATGGGTGACTTCCAAGGGGGCTTGTATAGTGGGTTTACATAATTCACCCACGAAACACAGTTCAGGTTGAGTTCCAGAGGGAAAGTTAGGGAGTTGCACCCCCCCTTCTAAGTATTGTTGTGGTGCGCTGTTAAGAGAGCTATGTCAATAAAGACTCCTGTTCTTACATGCTACACCACATTTCTTATATATTGGCCATTGTTTACCAAATCGCTTGCCGTACCAGCCAATATGATTTTATCTTATGTTTGGTATCTTTCGAATCTGCTGAAACTCTTAGAATATACCGTATTTTCAAGACCACATGTCACACTGTGTTAAAAGGTACAGTCTCCTTAGCAGATACAACGCGGGTGCCCTCTGTTGCGGCCGCCTTGCAACAACACAGACAAGCATACAAGTGTTTGTATTTAAAAATGTAATATGGACCAAAATTGAGTTTGGTTGTGGTTGATTTAAATATTGATTACAAAATAAAACACATCTAAAACTTGTCAGAGTTCATTTTTCAGCTTCCTAAACTTGTTATATAGTTTCAATAATCTTCAATTCTGTGTCGGCTGCTCCATTTCCATGTTCTTCCGCGTAGCATGGAAATAAACAAGCTGTTGTGGCTGAAAACACAGAAAGCATGGGAAAGTGAGGTTTTGGATTTACCGTATTTTCTGCACTATAAGGCGCACATAAAATCTGATTTTTTTTTTAAAAAGCTGACTATGCGCCTTATAATCGGGTGCGCCTTATATATGGATCAATGTTGAATTACAAGGTCTCGCAACTTATGGTAAGCAGCCACCGACTCCATTTTTCGCGTAGAAGAAGTGCGCTGTGCATACTGGGAAATATTAAACAACGATTCTCTTTTATTTGTGCGTTTGTATAAAGACCCTGAAATGGCTCCTATTAAGAGACACGCTTACAACGCAGAGTTTAAACTCAAGGCGATCAGTCACGCAGTTGAACACGGGAATACAGCAGCAGCGAGACAGTTCAACATTAATGAATCGATGGTCAAGTAAGGAAGACTAAACAAAGTTTCCGTGGCAATAAAGCGAGATGTCCACAGTTAGAGGACACACTTCAACAGTGGGTTGTTGAACAAAGAGCAGGAAGTAGAAGTGTCAGTACAATAACTATTCGAATGAAGGCAACAGCGCTGGCACGGGAACTTTAAAGAATTCAGAGGTGGTCCTACTTGGTGTGTGTTTACGTTGTAGCGGGCAGAGACGGGAGTCGTAGGCGGAGTGTGAAACAAAGGTGCCAACGAAAGCTGCTTTATTGACATTTAAATCGAAGCTCACAAAACAAACCAAAACACGAGAGTGGCTCGAGCCGGCAGAATTCAGAGTCCCCCTAGGAACTTGCTAACTGAACAATGGTTTCATGGGTGAATTATGTAAAACCCACTACAACGTTTTACATTTTACAGTTATTATGTTATTGCTTTACTGTTATTGTTTTGCACTTGTGTTTTTGCACATTACGAGTGTCACTATATTGCGATTGCACTAACGTTTAATTTACCATAAACAGTATCAGACGTTTTTTTGCGTGTTGACTAAATGGAGGAAAAGTAAAATGTTATGCCTTGCTGTTGTTCAAAGATGTGTCACGAAAATGCTTTACCCCAGAGAAAATAATAAAACGGCTGTTTATTCATTTTGGGAGTGAATGGAGTTGTGGAAAGCTTGTTTTATCTATTAATAAAGTTTGACTGACCTATCTGACTGTTTTGTTGACATTCCCTTTAGCGCGGCACCATCTAACGGTGGCATAACGTAACTACATCCTCTATTGTAGTCAAGTTAAGTCACATTTATTTTGTGACGCCCTTAATCACAAAAATGTCTCGAAGGACTGCACAGGATTACAATTACAAAATTGCACAATTACCTGATCTTAAACCAGCATGCACTTATAGCGCCTTATAATGGGGTGCGCCTTATGTATGGAAAAAGTTTTAAAACATATCATTCATTGAAGGTGTGCCTTATAACGGTGCGCCTTATAGTGCGGAAAATACGGTAATCATTATTTGGGTTGACAACTCTGTTCTGTGTCTAACTTTCAAATTGCTACAGCGTTAGCATCCATGAGTACCTCTGGAAATAATGGACGCATATGGTGTGACGTAACAGGTCCTCTTCTGTACAAGCGGAAAACTTGTCCAGTTCACACAGGAGATGCATAGAAGTCACAGTAGATCGCTTACAAGTCACATTTTAAGAGTTTAAGTTTAATAATTTTATGGTACCTTCATAAGAACATCTCTGACCTACCTGTTGTGTTACCTTGGTCTTCACAATACTCTCTGCTCTTTAAACAGAACCCAAAGACTGTCACAGAGCAGGTGCATTTATAAAGAGACTTGATTACACACAGGTGTTTTCTATTTATCATCATCAGTCATTTAGGAAAACATTGGATCGGTCAATGAACCGTTACTGAACTTTTGGGATGAGTTTATTGCATTGGAAATAAAGGGGCCAAATAATATTGCACGCCCGACTTTTCAAATGTATTAAATGTATTCTGTTTACTTCACACTATTTTTCATTCTTGAACCAAAAATAAAAAAATAAAAAAAGTAATCTTTATGTTGGGAACCTGAAACGCATCAAAAGGTGGAAAAGTTCAAAGAAGGGCAAATATTTTCAGAGGGCGCACTTAAGATCTTGGTCTTCTGCACCTGTACTTTTGGATTTGTAATTCAACTCAATGAAAATCTATAATTCTGTACAATATTCTGGCGGTCTCTGGCTTTTTTGGAATGTGTTTCGATATGCCCGAGATCCTTATCAATCTCCTTGCAGAGAAAGGTAACAGGTTGTTGCATCCAATCATGTTTTCACCTCAATAGGCTCTCCTTATTTCTTGCAACCGTGTGTCCATGCCAGTCGTCACCAAATACTTGAATAGAATTTGGTCTTGCTGATTCAGATTCAGATCTACTTTATTGTCATTCTAGTACACGTGTATACAGAACAAAATGTCGATACATCTGACCCGCACAGTTTCCTTGAATGTACAGATATAAAAAAAATGTTGTATTGAGTTGGAGTATTGAGTACTAATAATATACTAAATAATTATGGCTATGTATAGTATTTTACAGTAGTGCAAATAGTGCAAGAGGAGCAGCTAACCAGATGTGCAAAATGGGCAGTCAGGTAAACAAGTCAGGTAAACAGTAACAATAACACTGTAAGTACAATAGTGCAGAGAAACAGATGTGCAAGGAGTGGCGAGCTATAAAGAACTGCCAGTAGTGCAAAAAAGTCAAACAAAACCAACAGATGTACAGATTAGCAGCAGTTTAGATTTACTATGTGTTTGATTGACCATTTAACAGTCTAATGGCCAGGGGGACAAGACTATTGTGGAACCTGGTGGTCCTGCACCGCACACTGCAGTACCTCTTCCCAGAGGCTAGCAGAGTGAACAGTCCATGATGGGGGTGAGAGGGGTCCCTGATAATGTTCTTAGCTTGGGATAGGCAGTGCTTCTGGCCAATGTCCTGAATGCAGGGGAGAGAAGTCCCGATGATTTTCTCTGCTGTCCTCGTTACCCTCCTCACACTACCCCAGTCGGAAGCGCTGCAGCCTCCACACCACACAGAGATACAGCTGGTCAGGATACTCTCTATGGTGCCCCTGTAGAATGTGATGAGGGAGGGTGGGGGCAGGTGGGCTCTCCTCATCCTCCGCAGTAAGTACAGTCGCTGCTGTGCCCTCTTCACCCGTGATGCAGTGTTCACGGACCAGGTGAGTTTGTTTGTGATGTGCACCCCTAGGAACTTGATGCTGCTGACAACCTCCACAGCCTTGTTGTTGATGAGAAGTGGGGCATGGTTGGGCTGGTTTTTCCTGAAGTCGATAATGATCTCTTTAGTTTTGTCAACATTCAGGACCAGGCTGTTATCCCTGCACCAGCCCACCAACTGCTCCACCTCCTCTCTGTAGGCCAGGTCGTTGTCGTCCGGTAATCGTTCAATGATAAGATCTGGGGGTTCTTTGGCACAGGGATGATGGTGGCAATCTTGAAGCATGATGGTACTGTGGCTTGGTCTAGCGAGGTGTTGAAAATGTCTGTTAGTACACGAGCCAGCTGATCGGCGCACTCCCTAAGGACCCGCCCTGGAATGTTGTCCGGGCCTGGAGCCTTCCATGTGTTGACCCTTCTCAGGGTCTTCCTCACGTCAGTTGAGTCTAGGAGGAGTGCTCTTTCGTCCTGATGTGGAACCTCTTTCGCTGCAGGGGTGCCATTTTGTGCCTCGAACCTCCCAAAGAAGTTGTTGAGGTCATTCAGAAAGTCCATGCTAGTGTCCTGCACTGAGGCGGTGGTTGGCTTGTATCTGGTGATGGCCTGAATGCCTTTCCACATATCCCTGGTGTTGGTTGTGCTGAGGAAAAGGTCCTGGATTTTTTGACTGTGCGATAGCTTTGCTAGTCTAATAGCACGGTTCAGGTTAGCCCTCGCTGATCTCAGTGCCTCCTCATCACCATATTTAAAGGCAAGGTTCCATGCCTTTAGCAATTTGCATATCTCAGCAGTCATCCAGGGCTTCTGATTGGCACGGGTGCAGATGGTTTTGGTATTGCTGACGTCTTCTGCGCATTTACTGATGTAGGCTGACACAGACATGGCGTACTCATCTATGTTTATTTTGTTGTTGTAAGTGGCAGCCGATTTAAACATGTCCCAATCTGTGCATTCAAAGCAGTCCTGTAGTGCCTCCATTGCCCCCTCAGTCCACACCCTCACCTGCTTCACTGTAGGTTTTTCTCTGGTCAGCAGGGGCTTGTATGCAGGAATTGGCATAACAGAAAGGTGATCTGATGAACCAAGGTGGGGGCGGGGGGGCTGCTCTGTATGCTCCACTGATATTTGTGTAGGCCAAGTCCAATGTGTTCCTATCTCTTGTAGCAAAGTCTCCATTCAGGTCTCCAATGCCGATTTGTTTCCAGATTTTGGTGGCGAAGTGGATTCACCTATCTTTAGCGCAAAGGTCACCAACTTTTTTTAAGCCAAGAGCTACTTTTAGTTACTGATTTGATTTACATTTTCTAAAAAAAACAATTAACTATGTTATAACCAGGTAGTAATTATGAGAAGTTAAGTCAACCACTAAAACGTAATGTCAGTTAGAAATCAAATTTACTAGAAAATCACAGTGACTCATCACTGGTTAATTTCAGGGCATGTGTGTGGGCTTTTTAAGTGTTCTTAGGAGGCTACCAAATGCCCATAGGCACTACATTGGAGACCACTGTCCTGCAGTAAAGTTGGAAGTTTGTTTTGCAGTGCTCTTACAGCTGTTTCTTTTAATGTGCTTACAGAAGACACGTCTCCTCTAAGGCAAAAGGGGGATTTTACTCCAACTCCTCTTGAATGAATAAAATACTACAGTAGAACAAAGGAAAAATCCAGTTTTATTTTCATATTTTATTGTTCAGCAGTTATCTGGGCCCATGGATGGGTTGTGTGCTGTCCAAAAAACATTTAAAGCAACAAGTGAACTGGAGATAGATTTAGTTGCACAAGTTCCTGTTGCAAGCAAGCTTATTTTTCAGAGCCCTGAAAATTATTTATGGTAAGTTTGCTTGGTGGTGCATTAGTAAATATGATCCCCACAAAAGGAAATACTACAGTAGAACAAAGGAAAAATCCAGTTCTATTTTCACATTTTATTGTTCAGCAGTTATCTGGGCCCATGGATGGGTTGTGTGCTGTCCAAAAAACATTTAAAGCAACAAGTGAACTGGAGATAGATTTAGTTGCACAAGTTCCTGTTGCAAGCAAGCTTATTTTTCAGAGCCCTGAAAATTATTTATGGTAAGTTTGCTTGGTGGTGCATTAGTAAATATGATCCCCACAAAAGCATATGTTCCCCATAATGGATGTCGAATAACCCTACAACAACCCAAATCTTCAATCTGAAGGCCCAGAAGCTGGTATCTGTCATCCGTCTCAAAAAGTGTATGGTTTGTGTAAGGTCCAAAAAACTAGGAAAGAGAATAGTAGGCACGTAAATAAAATGACAATGAAATTTCTTATACAAGAGAGTTAGTATTAGTTAATGCATAACAAATTGTCAATATAGTGGCACAGTATCCAAACATGGTGTCAAACCCATAACTTATCCAGATCAATCCGCAAAAAAAGAATTTTGAATGTCAAGTACATACAAATCAGTGAAACGTTGTGCATATACAGTGACACCACAGTACTCAACCAGGGTTCCCACAGATCAACGCAAGTTAAATTCAGTACTTTAAAATACTTTTTTTAAAATCAAATTTAAGACCAAGTTGACAAAACAAAAAACACAATTATTACTTGCACACAAAACATCGTGCCTGGTATACATTACCTCACACAGCTTTTAGCCACTTCTCATTAAATGTACACTTCCCCATGATCCAAAGTAAACGTCTCTGTCTGAAGTTGCTATGTTTATCGTGGGTAGAACTAAAACACGTGTCTGCTCTGAAAAGCCAGACTGAAACCACATCACCAATTTGACACTTCTGTTACTGTGGTCACCAAAGTAAAACGGTATATTATTAAAAAATTCAAATGATAAATGTTACTAAATCTTTTTAGGTTAAACAAATATAAATCCTGTTATTGTGTTAACATTAAAAGACTTTTAAGACAACTTACCTCTACTGTCAACCAAATCCCGTTTGGGCTTGGTGTTTGAACATGGAATCATTGAACCCACCACCACAATAAGGTCCAATAAAAAAAGAACTAAGAGAGAGACCATGGGAGAGCGAGCGCGACAGAGAGAGACTGCGAGAGGCACTTGACCTGCAATTATTTTCATTAACATTTTTACGAGTGGCACTGAGGCAAAGTACAAAGAGCGAGGTAGTTAAGTATTGCAGTACTATATCCATGATGCTGCGCTGTTTACCAACAAAAACTCCTGATTTTGGCAGTCTAAAACATGGATGGAAACTCGAGAAACTTTCATTACATTTTAGGCCTTGCACAGATAGACAAATACATTAGTAAAATTCATTGAGTCATGTTTAGATGATTAAAACTTCATGGTGCCAATGCCTTGACTTGCAAGTTATATTCTTCCTTGTTTATTGTAGGCTTTACATGACAGACATTTTCAGGAATAACTCAAGTATTTTACTGAGGGGCAGAATCTTTACATTTTTTTTTAACTATTGCCAAACCTTAAAAGTGGATGAATAAAAGGAAGCCAGTACACTAAAATATACACAGCTCTGCTTAGGGTTTAGTACTACATGATTTTTACCACAATTACTCTTATTATAATATTACTATTCAGCACTTATAAGACCAAAAGGGTTTAAAAATGTACAACTTAATACTGGATCTTACCGCTAGGCCAGAGGACGGATCTATAAAGTCTGCCCAGAACCCTTCTCTTTGCAGAATAAGGCAGATCTCTCTTGCTCCATCTACAAACTAAAAAGGTTTAGGTCAGTCAAATATATTTTCAACCAGTTCAGGGGACACGACAGAGTTGCCGGATACTGAAAAACAAAAGACGAACTGGAGCCCGAGCCGCAGCGTCTGCACAACGCGCCGCCATCTTGACTAGAGAGCAAACTACACACAGGAGGTCCGATCTCATGACCTCAGAACTGTGCCGCAAACGCGCTAACCACTACGCTGCCGAGCTATAACTGATTATTTTATTTGTATATATTATATTTGTTGCACTTAAAATGGAGAATAAATCTGTTGCTGGTGAGGTGCAATAAATATTACAAGGTTCTGTAACTCAGGTACCTGTTTGCTCTACTCTGTTTAACTGAAAAAAACTGCTCAGAAAATTTATAATTCTCTGATATACGACTTCTTTTTAAAGTATCAGAAATAGTTACTTTCCCTGGTAACAAGTTACTTTCACTATAGTGTAATGTAGTTAATAATTGAGTTACTTTTTGGAAGAAGTAGTGAGTAAATATAACTAATTAATTTTTCAAAGTAACGTGCCCAACACTGGTGTCCAGAAATATTCAAAAGTCCGCTATTTTCAGTTATGCCCAGAAACATTTGGAAAGATACAAAATTTACACAAATTGGGATCTACTGTACTCAGATTGGATATGAAATAACTTTTCTTGAATAATTTTGAAGTGCAGACTGTAATGATTATTTTAATGGGTTGAACAACTGAAAATGAAAGAATTGTATTTTATATTTTTCCATAACACCACACTTGAGTGGCTCAAAATTGGACGATTCTTTGTAACCCAGACAAAAATGTTTGTCAGTTTTTTGTTTTAAATACTTTTGAAGCAATCACTGCCTGAAGTCAGGAACGATATGGGCAACATGTGTAACTTTGATCAGAGGTATCCGGAACGATTGGTAGGGGTGAGGTTCGTCCCTATTCCTCACCCAAAAAGTAACGAGGAGTATTTGAAGTGGATAAAGGCATGCTGTCACCCTCACGTTCAGCTAAACGTGAAGATCATTGATGGAAACCGGAACAAACTTCTACAGTCAGTGTTTTATTTTTATTGAATTAAAGTTTACGCTGCTGTTGGGTCGGTTACCCTATTAGCTCAAAGCATGACGTGTAGCTCCTTCCTACCACGTTAATTTGGTATATGACCAAGTCCAGTCATGTTTATTTGTACAGTCCCTAATCACAAATAGTCTCAAAGGGCTGCACAGACCACAGATTATTGCAAACCACAGACTATTATTACACCATGCTCTGATCTAAAACTTAATGAGGGCAAGGAAAAACTCAAAAACCTCAACATGAGGAAAATGAGGAAACCTCGAGAAGGGACCACACATGAGGTAATCCCCCTTCCATGTTGACTAGGCTGAAATGGATGTTACGATAAAAAAAAATACACAGATATTGTCAAGATAAAATATAGGTTATTTATTATATGCTATGGAGTAGAAGTGTGTTTTAAGTCTAGATTCAAACAGTTCCACTGAGGTTGTAAATCCTATCTCAAGGGAAAGAGCATTCCACAGCACCGGGGCCA
Source organism: Urocampus carinirostris (assembly GCF_059441175.1). Taxonomy (NCBI): domain Eukaryota; kingdom Metazoa; phylum Chordata; class Actinopteri; order Syngnathiformes; family Syngnathidae; genus Urocampus; species Urocampus carinirostris. The sequence goes on along the minus strand of NC_142362.1, from coordinate 40,648,327 downwards.
AAATGGAGAACGCTCTCAAACCTGCGGATCTCTTCTTGGCTGTTGGCATCACTAGTAGAACAGCATTTTCAGAGCGAAAGATCCGGACCGGAACATAGGGGGAAATTAAATCTGAAAGGTATGTTTTTGTATAATACCAACACAACCTTAAAATCACATCTCAAACTAACAGGGAGCCAATGTAGGTTAGCTAAAATCGGGGTAATGTGATCAAACTTTCTTGTCTAGGTTAAAAACCTCGCTGTAGCATTTCGTACCAGCTGAAGGCTCTTGATTTTGGACTTTAGGAGACCGGAGAGAAGTGCATTACAGTAATCGAGATGGGAGGTAACAAATGCATGATTTATAATCTCTGCATCCGACTGAGACAACATAGGGCAAATTTTGGCAATGTAGCAAAGATGGTAAAAAGCTGTTCTAGTAATATTTTTCACGTGCGTTTGAAAGGACAGATTGGGGTCAAATATGACACCAACATTTTTGACTGAGTCACTCTTGGTGATATTACACTTGTCAATGTTCAGAGCAGTTTTTGAGAACAAGTCACGACATTTATTTAGACCAATAACTAACATTTCGGTCTATTCAGAGTTAAAGCGCAAGAAGTTGAGTGACATCCATTCTTTTATCTCGGAGAGGCAGGCCTCCAAATTTCTAGTGTGGCAGATTCCTCCATCGAAATATAAAGTTGAGTTTCATCTGCGTAATAATGGAAACTGATATTATACTTGCAAATAATATCACCTAATGGAAGCATGTAAATGCTGAAATGAAGGCGGCCAAGTACTGAACCCTGCGGAACACCACAGGTAACACTAAAGGGCTCAGATGTCATTTCACCATATTTAACACAGTGTCCTATCTGAGTGGTAGGATCTGAACCATAAGGGGACGGTTCCTGAGAGACCATTCCATTTTTCCAACCGGTCTACTAAAACATTATGGGTAGAATAATCTGTTAGCGAAGCTACAGTGTCGAAAAGGATTTTGGTGGTTATTCTTTTGTGCTGCAATCACCTTAAAAAAATAGTCTGATTTTGCAGAGGCAACAGCTGCTTTATACTTAAACAAGCCGTCACACAGGGTTTGACGGAAAACCTCAAGCTTGGTGGCGCGCCATTTTCTCCAAGATTTCCTGCAGTCTGGTTCAAGCGATCTAGTTTCATCGTCTTTTAGGTCGTGATTTAAGCCATAAGGGTGCCACGGAATCCAGGACACTAGCCAGCGTCACATTTAACTCATTCATGACTGAGTTTATTGATCGAGGCTTTTTACAAAGGAAACAATGCAACTGCTCCTGAAAGAAGATCAGAGAGCTCAGAAACTATGCCAGTGCAAATGTTGCAGCCACTAAATCCTTTAGTTTCTTAGCCAGCACCTTAAATGTAACTAAATAATGATCAGAAATAACCATAGATAAACTCCTCGAGTCAAAACCAAGTCTAGTGTGTTTCCATATTTATGAGTCGGCAAATCTATCAGTTGATTAAAACCAAATGTGTCAATTAGAGACCGAAACGCAAGAGTAAGTGAACTCAGTGGAAAATTCATATGAATGTTAAAGTCCCCTATAACTATTATTTTGTCTACTTAGGAGAATTAATCGAAGAAAACTGAGAATGGTCCTAGAGCGCGGTGAATAGTTACTACAAAAATTGACATTAAAGAGCCTCAAACGCCTTTTAATTATTAGAGGCACAGGGGGTAAGTTTGAGAATTTTTTCAGAATTAAGCAGAACACCGCCACCCTTCTTCAAAGAGCGTGCTACATGACAGCTCACGTAGTCTTGAGAAGCCTCATTTGACGACCAACCAAGTTTCACACGGACCAATCAGGTTAAGTTTGTGATCACGAATAAGACCATCAATAAGTAGAGCTTTAGGAGCAGCGATCTACTATTTAAAAGACCAAATTTTAGTTTTTCTAAATGTTTGAACTCAGCTGAAGTCTTTGTAGAAATCGCCACAAGATGTCGCTGTTCAGCCGTGTTGAGTCTCTGGCGTCAGTTGACAGGCAAGATCGATGAGGTAATATTGGTGGAATTAGCACAATTTCATCATCATCGTGTCCTTCTCTGCCGTTTCGCCGATATAGCTCCCTTAGCTTAGCACTAAGGCCCGAGCGACTTGTTGCGATCCCTACGCCGTCTCCGCCGCTTCTTTAGTGGGTTGGCCACCCACAGAGATCTCGCGACTCTTTGTATTTCTTGCGGGATATAAAAGGTGGCATAAAAAGTGCCAAAAAAGTAAAAATTTAGACGCAGACCCAAATTTATAACTTCCTCCTGATTATAGGTATTATTGGCCACGCATGTGTCCAGAAAAGAAAGCAAAATAGACAAGAGCTGGTAATAAATAGAAAATTAGCTGAAGAGCCGTGAGCCGTTGCGTCCATGCGCGCTGCCATCATCATGAAACAGAAACCTTGACACGCCTTAAAAAATTCCGGAATGGGTTCAATCTGTCAAAGGTTATGAACTTATAAATCTGCAAAGACAGCCTTAAAAAATGCTTCTTTTATAGCATTAGATGTGCCAGGAAATATGAGTGAGGTGACGGATCTAAAACTCATTAAGGTCTGTTGAAGGGAAAACAATAAACTGTACATACCCTGCTTTACATAAAGTCTGTCAAAACTGACACATATGAATAAATTTCTATGGGAAGTTGGTACGGGGCTGACGACTTCCTCATAGATCACCAACTTTACAAGCAGGGTTGGGTAGGGTTACTTTATCTGGATTACTTTCAATTACTTTTGGATTACTCCAATACCAAATATGCTAATAAAAGACAAAAGAAACTAAATATGAATAAAATTATGACTCACAACACGTGGTAAGCTTTCTCTCCTGGCTTTGATCTCCGGCAAAACTAACATAAAATGCGTCAGAAACAAAATGAAAATAAATCCAAACAGCTTGCCAACATCATTTTTGCGGTTCCATGTAATTCCGTTACTCCCCAAGCCTGCACAAAATTTAGTAATATTATTCATATTTAGTTTCTTTTGTCTTTTATTAGCATATTTGGTATTAGAGTAATACAAAAGTAATTGAAAGTAATCCAGTTGAAGTAACCCTACCCAACCCTGTTTAGAAGGTTATTAGAGTCTTTGGACACCTTGATGACATGACTATAACTCTGTATAAAATTTTTGAGACCCTTTTCTATTGTCTTTAGAGGTTTCTACAATAAGGAAGAAATGATACATACAGCTATGCTATCAGAAATAGAGAGTAAAGGGCCCCTCGCTCTCATTTCATCCGCTTTATTTGCTCCGTGTGTGGTATATGTATAACCTAACTATGATGGGCGTTGTATAAAACTCTTTTATCTTTAATTTTTTTTAATCCTTACAGTAAATGTGGTCCTGGAGTGCCACGACCATTTTCGTTGTCACAAAATGTTCAACCCATTTTGTAACAATGTTAATAAAGGTATATTCTATTCTATTCTCTATTCTGTTAAAATATAGAATCCCTCCATTCTCAAGAAAAAAAAATGGAATCATGAACAGACAAAGAAATAACAATTAAAACATATCACTAGTGTTTAGTTGCACCACCTTTGGCTTTTATGACAGCTTACAGTCGCTGAGGCATGGACTTGATCCTACCATTTCCTCTTCATTTGTCTTGTTGTGCATTTTCAGTTTTAAAGACATATGGCCTTTAGATGTTAGTCTTGATGCCTACATATCTTCCTTAGCCTACCAGTACGCTTGACTTAAACAACTTTCCATGCTGTTTTGTACTTGGTCAAAATCTTCAATACAGCTGACTGTGGACAGCCCACATCTTTGGCAACCATACTTCAAGAAGTTGGACGACCCTGTCTCTGGTCTCAAGAGACATCTCTTTTGCAGGAGCCATGATTCTTGTTAATCAACTTATCCAGTCCAGGAGCCCTCCAAGGTGAGATAACTGCACTGTTTTTGACTGCTGACTAACATGCAGACTTAAACTAAACCAGGTGCTTAATTAAGGAATGGAAATTGGGTGTGTCCTTATTTACTCAAAATGCACAGATTCCAATGTTTTCCTCAGAGTTGAGTGATTCCATAGTTATTTCCCTGCACTTGTTCTATTAAAGTAACGTTTACTGACCGTTGCAATGTTTTTTCCTAATTTCTTTTAGAGTTTCTGAAAGCAAATATGTTGCAGTTTGGAATGACATTACGATTATTTCATGTTAGTGATCTGACTTTTTCTCCAGAATAAAATGTCTGAGTGAGGGCTTGCCCAAGACTGGTGATTCGATACTTTTTGCTAGGGGTTATATTAGTTGTTGCTATTATTTTGCAGTGACTGGAAAGATTGTTACAGTTGATGGGAAGACGGATGGAGCCAAATACAGGGCGATTCCAACGGAAAATTTATTAGAGTCTTCAAGACACTTTCCTTTCAATTTTCTTCTGCCCGTCATTCTGGTACAGGTTAATCTCACCTTACCATAAAAGACTTTTCCAGAACTGGCTGGCTTTTTTGGGGTTTTTGTGGTTAAGTCAAGTCTGGTCTGGTCTAATTTTAAGACTCATGAGTGGCATGCACATCGTGGTGGACCCTCTGTATTTAATTCCTTTGAGTGAAGATTTGGAGACAGATACATCCACCTTCTGGGGAGTGTTCTTTGTTTCAGTAGATGCTCTACACGGATTTTACCATGGAGAGTATTCGGCAATTATCAAATGCAACAGTATAAAGGAGGTGTGGGAAATGGTCACCATTGTTAAAAATGGGTTAACAAATGCAAAACTACACACCTACAATCAAATCAAGACCTTTTCACTACTTCATTGATGACAGGTCAACTAGGGAGGACAATTCTGAGTCAATTACAGCCATCTAAGTCAATTGTCCAATTACCTTCAGTCCCAAAATAAGGGGTTTAAAGAGTGTTAAGAGCTACATTTCCTAAATCCTTATTCTGATTCAGATGTGGAAAGTCTCTAGTTGCAGACGGAATTGTAAACTTTAAGACTGTAGAAATTTTAATATTGTTTTTCGGAATGTGTTAGTGTAGCTGTTGAAGTATCTTTGGGCCTGACTGTATCCCCACGGAGACAGAGATCCCTACCTTCGGGGCCATGGCCTGCTACTGAACCACACAGAAAAAATAAATATATTTTCGCTTATTATTGTTTTATTGACACAGCTATGGTCATGCTAAACATGAACCAATTTTTAGGGTGCGTTTCAGGCTAAGACAGTTATCTTCATTTCTTCTCTCGTAGGCTGCCTTGGCAAACCTAATGTCTCTCCTCAGGTTAGCCCTGGTGGTGAAGAACCTTGTCGTCTGAGCTGAAGGCGGTGTTATGGTGTTTGAGGAGACTAGAAACTTCGCAAGTCATCCGAGGTTTTTGGTTGTGTAAGACCCCAATTATTTTAATTAACCGTGACATTGTCCAAACAGGTTATAACTTAAGATATTTTTGTGTCAGTGTGCACCTGTATGTCATGATTTCCAAAAGCCTCCCAATAAGTCCATTAAAAGCAGTCCGACAGCTGAAAATTGAGTGAAACTGGCTTGAATTTGGAAACATGTCTGGCATTGAATGAGTTAAGGCCTGAAACCAAGGCAGAATATTTTAGTTTTCTTTCCAATAAGTCTGGGATTAGTCTCTAGTGAAATGGGAAGGTTTTAACATTTCAAAACATTCTGGAGAGAAATCAATATCCAGCAACAACTAAAAAGAGTCAAACAGCTTGTTAAAAAGAATGCGACAGCTAGACTTTTGACTAAGACCAAAAAGTTTGAGCATATTACTCCTGTATTGGCCAACTTGCACTGGGTCCCAGTCCACTTAAAATGTGACTTTCAGGTAATTGTAATCCTGTGCACTCCTTTGAGACATTTTTGTGATTAAGGGCTATATAAATAAATGTGACTTGACTTGACTTGAAAACAACTCAAATGATGCACCCCACTCTTAAGCATGCGGCTTTTAATCCGGTGTGGCTCAAACAAAGACAAAATTGAGATCTGATCTTAAATTTGCGAATCAGCCTTTTAATCAGGTGCACTCGGTAGTCCAGAACTTATAATAGGTTTTCACAATTTCATATTGAGAAAACGTGCTCGTTTAACTATCAATTCAAGCTATAGCAGTATTGTGGAGAAAAACAGCAATAATGGTGATAAGTGATTTTTTATATTTCTCTACAATTGCGAGGGTTTTGTATGTTCAAGTTGTCTTACCTTATCAAGCATGTGATCCCGTTCCTTTTCAACAGCAGAACACCATGCTGTCATATTGTTATTTGTCTTTTGAGCCACTGTGATCACCGTCACATTAGAGCTTGGAGCCACAGGAAACAGGTATTTGAGATCTGGTAATGACATTTAAGAAAAAATACTTAGATTTAGTCTGTTTAGCCCCATTTTAATAATTAACCTGGTTATAACATAGTAACAACATAGTAATAACATGATAAGTTGTTATTTTAGAAATTAAAATAAATAAATTCCAGTTCATGGGCTTCATGAACAAAAAAAAAAATCTTTGAAGTTTTGATAATTATTTTAAGAAATTAATTAAGAGAATAGAATTTATATATTTGTATTGCTTTATTTTAGATAGATACTTTATTCATCTTTAATTTACACTTCCAGCAGTATCCTCGTGTTGAAAAATAAAATAATAAAATAAAAGATATAGAATACAAATATACCCAATATAACATGTTGATAGAGTATTTAAATAGTTCTGTGGAAAATACACACTGTAATAAGAATAGGGTAATATGCAAATGTAGGGGTGGGGTTTAACGTGGGCTTTTACTCCCAAGAGTGGAGTTAGAGCATGAAGAAGAAATGATCTCCTCAGTCTGTCCATGGAACAAGACTGCTCTTCTGTTTGGAGATGATGCTGTGTTGTGGCTGTAATGAATTGTCCATGATTGACCGCAGCTTGTTCAGTGCCCGTCTCTCAGCTACAGTTGTCGGGCTGTCCAATTCTGTGCTCACAACAGAGCCCGTCGTCTTCCTCAATAGTTTATTAAGACTAAGCGTTGCCTCCCCAACACACTGACGCATAGAAGAGGGCGCTTGCCAAAACAGTCTCATAGAACATTTGCAGGAGCTTTTTGCAGATGTTGAAGGACGACAGCCTTTTGAGGAAGTACAGTCGGCTTTTGTCCTTTCCTGCACAGAGATTCTGTGTTGGCAGTCCAGTCCAGTTCATTGTCCAGCTGCACACCCAGGTATTTGTAGGTCTGGACAAACTCTACACATTCTCCTTTGATAGTTACAGGTTCCGGGTCAGGTCTAGTTCTACTGAAGTCCACCACCATCTCCCTGGTCTTGATGAGGTCGAGTAACTGTCAACGTGGTGTTCGGAAAACCACCTCAAACTAAACACCACAAAAACAGAAGAAGTAATACTGGAAGGAATTGCAGGAATCCAGCACCACTCATCATAAAAGGAGACTGTGTAGAGAGAGTCCACTCCTTCAAATCTCTGGGTGTGCACATCTCCGACGACCTCTCCTGGTCTGCAAACACCAGAGCGGTGGTAGGGAAGGCCCAGCAGTGACTGCATTTCCTGAGAGTCCTCAGGAAAAACCATCTAAAACAGCAGCTGCAGGTGTCCTTTTACAAAGCCACAGTGGAGAGCATTCTGACGTACTTCATTACGGTGTGGTATGCTGGGTGCACAGCAGCAGACAGGAAAGCGCTCCAGAGGGTCATCAAAACAGCCCAGAAAATCGTCGGTTGCTCTCTGGCCAGTCTGGAGGACATTGCCTGCTCTCGCTACCTCAGCAGAGCAGAAATCATCATCAAGGACTTTTCTCACCCCGGCCACCACCTCTGCGACCTGCTGCCTTCCGGCAAGCGCTACAGGTCACACAAAACAAAAACAAAGAGACTCAGACAGTTCCTTCCCCAGAGCCATTACCACCCTAAACACACACCGCACAAAAAACTGAAAAACTCTTGCAAAAACACTACCTCATATGAATGTAAAATGGTACTCATGTCTGTTTCTTGCACATGTTGACTGCACTATGTTTACTGTTCACCTTGCACAATGTTGACTATCTTATTTTGCACTATGATGACTATTTTTGCACCAAATGCATATGTTGACTATTTTTTGCACTATGATAACCATTTTTGCACCAAATGCATATTGCACAAACCCTTACGATACCAAACTGTATGTAACATCCTACATGCCGACATTTCTTGTGTAAATTTTGTGTAAATTATATCTATAACCTTATCCTCCTTGTTTTATAACCTTATCTTCTCTGTTCCTTTATCTTCTTGGATTTTTTACCTCACTGTGAATGTGTGAACTGGAGTGTCATGCCCAATTTCGTTGTCACAATATGTTAACCCATTTTGTAACAATGACAATAAAGTTATATTCTATTCTATGGTGTAAAGGTGCAGGTGGTTAGCGTCACTCCATTGGACAAAGTCCTGGATCAATTTCCTGTACTCCTCCTCCTGCCCACTTCTGATACATCCCACAATAGCAGTGTCATCAGCAAACCTCTGCACAAGCAGGACTCAGAGTTGTACTGAAAGTCCGACGTATACAGGGTGAATAGGGCCGGAGAGAGCACGGTCCCTTGCGGTGATCCCGTGCTGCTGACCACAGTGTCCAATGTACAGCCCCCCTGTTTTACATACTGGGGTCTGCCTGTCAGGTAGTCTGTAATCCATGCTAAATGGTCAGTTTACGCCCATCTCTGTCAGTTTACCACCAAGTAGCAGAGGCTGTATGGTGTTGATGGCACTGGAGAAGCCCAGAAAAATAATCCTCACAGCAAACCTCCCCCTGTCCAGGTGAGAGAGGGATCGGTGAAGCATGTAGACTATAGCAACCTTCATTCCCACCTTCTCCTGGTAGGCAAACTGCAGAGGGTCAATGGCGTGGCGGACCTGTGACCTCAGGTGGTGTCGCAGCAACCGCTCCATGGTCTACTTCACACGTGATGTCAGGGCGACCGGCCTGAAGTCGTTGAGTTCCTCAGGTCGTGGTTTCTTTGGGACTGGGATGATACATGATGTTTTCCACAGCTGGGGGACCCTCCCCTATTCCAGGCTCAGGTTGGAGATACGCTGTAGAGGATCTTCCAGCTCCAACGCACAGGCCTTCAGCAGTCGGGGGGATACTCCATCTGGACCAGCTGCCTTGCTGGGTCGCAGCCTCCTCAGCTCTCCACACACCTGGGCTGCAGCGATCTTGAGTGGGGGCCCGGTCACACAGCCTTTCACGGGTGTATCGAGGCTGAATCACGGCCAGAAACTTCTGCCCGTGAAGCAGACGCTGTTGGACGCTTTGAGATCGCGATACAGACGAGATACAGCAGTGCTTTACACGCGGCAAGAAATTCACATGCGGTTGGCCGCGCGAAAAAGTTTTGCGCTGCTCAAAACTTTAGACCACGGGTAACCGCGGGCGGCACACGTGGTACACACGAGGTAATGATGCGGTACAGACGCGGAACGACGTGCTACGGCCGCGGCCAGGGCGTGGTTACACGCGGGTAGGACGCGAAACTTTAGCGGGTAATCGCGGGTGGAGCAAGGTCATAGCACGTTTGTTCTGCGCCTGTATCGCGGTGTTATCACGTGAATTAGCATGTGTAACGCGTGTGACGGTCAAACGCCTTTCTCCGCGTATATACAGCGCGATTTGCCGAGCACACGTTAGTTGTACTCGAGACGTCAAGGGGTAAACATGGATCCCCGTCACCGTCGTGACCTCGTCTTAATCCATTTTTATTTCTTGATATTTCTTTTCATTTCATAACAAGATAATAAAAAAAAAATGAAAAACTATTACAATAACATATTGGCTTCTTCTTCGGTGCCGTAGCTTGAAATCTTGATCTTCACGGGACTGTGTCTTGAGCGGTCATGATTTCTACAGCCCGGCTCAGCAGCTTTTATACCCGTGGTCCACACGCGGAAAGGACGTGGATCTGACGCGATAAGGAAGCGGAACAGTCGCCGGCGTCTGTTTTGCGGGCATACCACGGATAAACAGCGGGTTAGCCAATTTTGCGCATTTTCTACCGCGGGCAACCGCGGGCAAAAAAAAAATCGGAAAATTTTACCCGCGATACAGACGCAAACGGCTGTGTGACCGGGCCCTGGGGGGGGGGAGATGTCCTTCTCCATGCTGGTGTCGAGAGGGGGAGGGACGGCTGCAGTACTCTGGGGTGAGAACGAGTAGGGGTGGTCAAACCAGTTAAAAAAGTTGTTCAACTGGTTATCCCTCCCCACATCTACTTCCACGGCCACATCCCACTTAGTGCTGCAGCTGGTGATGGTTTTCATCCCTTCCCACACCTCCTTTATACTGTTGGTCTGCAGCATTTTCTCTTCCTTCTGTACTGCTCCTTCGCTTCCCGGAGCTGGACTCTGAGCTCCTTCTGCACTCGCTTTAGCTCCTGCTGATCGCAGTCTTTAAAGGCCCTCTTCTTTTGGTTCAGAAGGCACTTGATGTCACTCGTGATCCAGGGCTTGTTGTTGGCATAGCAGCGTAGAGTTCTTACAGGAACAATACAACAGAATAGGATATACCTTTATTGTCATTGTTACAAAATGGGTTAACATATTGTGACAACGAAATTGGGCATGACACTCCAGTTTCACACATTCACAGTGAGGTAAAAAACCCAAGAAGATAACGGAGCAGAGAAGATAAGATAACACAAGAAATGTCGGCATGTAGGATGTTACATACAGTTTGGTATCGTAAGGGTTTGTGCAATATGCATTGGTGCAAAAATAGTCATCATAGTGCAAAAAATAGTCAACATATGCATTTGGTGCAAAAAATAGTCATCATAGTGCAAAAAAAGATAGTCAACATTGTGCAAGGTGAGCAGTAAACATAGTGCAGTCAACATGGGCAAGAAACATAGACATGAGTACCATTTTACGTCCGTTTGAGGTAGTGTTTTTGCAAGAGTTTTTCAGTTTTTTGTGCGGTGTGTGTCTAGGGTGGTAGGGGAAGAAACTGTCTCTTAGTCTGTTTGTTTTTGTTTGTGTGACCTGCAGCGCTTGCCGGAAGGCAGCAGGTCGAAGAGGTGGTGGCCGGACTGAGAAAAGTCCTTGATAATGTTTTCTGTTCTGCTGAGGTAGCGAGAGCAGGCAATGTCCTCCAGACTGGGCAGAGAGCAACAGACGATTTTCTGGGCTGTTTTGATGACCCTCTGGAGCGTTTTCCTGTCTGCTGCTGTGCACCCAGCATACCACACCGTAATGCAGTATGTTAGAATGCTCTCCACTGTGGCTTTGTTGCAGCTGCTGTTTTAGATGTTTTTTCCTGAGCACTCTCAGGAAATGCAGTCGCTGCTGGGCCTTCCCTACGTCAGCTCTGGTGTTTGCAACCTCTCGAAGCACTTCATGACCACAGGCGTAAGAGCGACGAGCCTGTAGTCGTTGAGGCTTTCCACTGCTGGCTTTTTGGGGATGGGAATGATGGTGGAGGTTTTGAGGCAAGGTGGGACGGTCGCCTGTGACAGGGACCGGTTGAAGATGGTGGTGAAGACCCCAGCCAGCGGATCGGTCCGGAGTACCCTCCCTGGTACTCCATCCGGGCCAGCCTCCTTCCTGGGGTTTAGTTTTCAGCACACGCCTAACTTCATGCTCCTGAAATGTGTGTTGCTGCTGGTTGTTGGTGGGTGTGATGTGGCTGTTTTTGGCCTTCCAGCTTCAAAGCGAGCAAAGACTGATTAAGGTCCGCAGCTATTGAAGCATCAGCCTCAACAGTTGCCAGATTGTGGCCTCTGAAGTTAGTGATGTGTTGAAGACCCTGCCACATCCTCCTCGGGTCATTTCTCGCGAAGAGGTGCTCGATCCTCCTCGTGTAGGCTGCCTTTGCTTTCTTAATGCCTCTCTTTAGGTCAGCCCTGGCCACACTGTAAAGTGCCTTGTCTCCAGACCTGAAAGCGGTGTTGCGGTGTTTGAGGAGGATGCGTACCTCGCTGGACATCCAGGGTTTTTGGTTTGGGTAGACCTTGATTTTTTTATTTACTGTGACTTCATCCGTGCAGTATCGAATGGAGGATAACAGTGTCAGTGAATTTCTGGAGGTCATGGTGTTCAAATACTTCCCAGCAAGTTTGATGAAAACAGTCCTGCAGCTGAGAGAGGGCTCCCTCAGGCCACGTTTGTGTTGTCCTTGTTACAGGCTTTGTTTTTCTCCAGAGGGGGTAAGGGACAGACAGGTCATCGGAATTGACTAGGTGGGGAAGGGGGAAGCTTTAAATGTGTTTTTGATGTTGCTGTATACGCGGTCCAAAGTTTTTTCCCTCCTTGTTGCACAGTTCACATGTTGAAAGAATTTTGGATGTACAGTCCTTAAACATGCCTTATCAAAGTCGCCAGCGATGATGAAAGCTCCGTCGGGGTGTGCAAGCTGTTGTTTGTTGATGGCAACGAGCAGGAGGTTTAGCGCTGTGCTAGCGTTAGCATCCGGTGGGATGTAAACAGCTATCACAATGACCACAGTTAGCTCTATCGGTAGACAGAATGGTCTACACGATACTGCTAGAAACTCTATGTCGGGCGAGCAGTGTGTATCAATGATTCTGCTGTTATTGCACCACGCGTTATTCACATAAACGCATAGTCCCCCACCTCTTTTTTTTTTACCGGAGTCTTTGTTGTGGTCGTGTCGGTGTAGGCAATATTGTCCATACAGAAGTTGATGTAGTCAGTAGTGCAGTTTGCCACCTCCTCAATGTCCCCACTGCTGAACCCTTGCAGGACATCCCAGTCCGTACATCCAAAGCGGTTTCTCAGAGCCTGCTCTGCCTCGGCAGACCATTTCCTGAATGAGCGTGTGGTTGTTGGTAGCCTCCTCACTTTTGGTTTGTAATGAGGTTAAAGCAGAACGAAGTTGTGGTCTCTTTTCCCCAGGGCAGGCAGTGGAGTAGCTGTATGTGTCCTTAATGTGTGCATACAGCATGTCAATAGTCCTATTACCCCTGGTGTTGCAGTCCACATACTGGAAGAAAGGAGGCAGTGTATCCAGAGTCACGTCATTGAAGTCCTCAGAGATTAACAGGATGGACGGGGTGCTGGATTTTTAGTTTGGCAACAGCAGAGTGGCTGACATCACACGCTACTTCCGCATCAGCGCGCGGTGGGATGTAAACAATGACCACAATGGTGTGTCTCTGGGCAGGTAATAGGCCAAAAGTTTGACGTCCCTGCAGCAGATGGAAATCTTTATTTTTACATGCCTAGGGTTACACCACCTCGTGTTCACATAGATAGCGAGTCGGCCTCCTCTCCGCTTCACGCAGGCTTTTGTGTCTTTGTCTGCCCTAACAGCACTGAATCCGGATGCTAGACGTGAGCCACGTTTACTTAAAACACAGCAAACTGCACTCCCTGTATGCTTTGATGTTTTTCACCAGCACAGCCAGTTCACATTTCCCATGATTACGGACGGTACCAAAGGCTTATATCGCCACTTCGCCGCTAACTACTTAGCCTTTTCCTTAGCTCCAGCCCTGCAGCCACGATAGGGCCCCCTCACCTCGACAGGTAAATGGGGAATCCCGCCGGTAAGAGGATTCTTCAGGGCAAAGAGTTGATTCCTCAAATAAACGCATTTTTGTGCGTTAAAACCCATATCCATAGGATAGAAAGTCATCCAAAGTGTAGTTATCAAACGGGACGAAAACACAGAAGACAGAAGCAAATAATAAAAACAATGAATCACAAAAAGAGCAAAATAACACGGAGGTGCTAGAAAGGCTGCCGCTCGCGACGGCGCTTTTGATTTACCTCCCAATCTAACTATCGAGCTACTTTTTAGCAAGCTTCTAGCCAAGTTGCGATTATATATATATATATATATATATATATATATATATATATATATATATATATATATATATAGTGTTCATTTTACTTCTGAAAAGTAATGGGTCCCGGGGACTCGCATGCTCAAAAATCTATGGGTCCCAACAGAGATCTATGGGTCCCCAAAATTTAGTGTTATCGAGGTTGAAATTGTAAATCGGCGACAAATATATAAATTATCTATCTATCTCCCTTGGTCATATCCCTCAAGAGGGGTGACCGACAGCAAGACACACACATACAATAACAAAGAAAATAAAAGGAAAATAAATAGCAAAAAGAAAAAAAAAACACAAAAAGTTTTGGACCATGGCCAACCCAATTGCCCAAACACCCAAACAAGTTAGGCCCCCCGGCACCCAAGTTGGTCATGCTTTCGTCCCTCCAGATGAAATGGGACACCAGAAAGCGGCCCTGTCACTTGTCTCACTCCCTACTCTTACACATGCTCTGCTGTTCATATAAAAACTCTTCAATGCTATAAATAAATCTATATATTCATTCAGTTTTAATAATCACACTTAATTGGTAATAAAAAGCAGTTATCACTTCAGATTTTTCAGTTCACAAAAATACTGTACATTATACAAAATAATATTGCTGAAATATTAGTCTTTATATTCATGCAGTTTTAATCACATCAGATTTTTCAGTTCATTTATTCTTCGTGGTTTGCTGTCCCGCCACAATTGTAATGCCTTCTCAAGGTCCAATTGCAGCAACAGGATTTCCATAGCTAATTTGTGGTTTTTCATTGTCGTTGTGCCGATCGGATGTGCTTTTCTGAAAGTTCGTATTGCGGAATGATTTATGCAATCCAGTTTTTTGTCACGCTGGGTGCACGCGTCACAGAACATGTAGCCTCCATTATCATCCTACTCAGAGCGTAACCAGGAATATAATTGAGTCAATTTTGGCAGAGAAGTCCTTTTTTTTGCTAGGAGTATTCTTTTGTTGATCTTTCGTCGAATCGTTCGTGTTTTTCTTGCCTTCGCGGTCTTCAGAAGAATTTCTCTGCCGTTTTTTCGTGCCGGAATTATTGCCGTTGTTACCACTTTCTGTATTATGTTTCGACTTTTTACCAACACAATTTTTTGTTGATTTGCACCTAATACCAACTGTTTTTACGGAGGCATACTTTCACTCGACAACCACAAAAACAATGACGTCATCTCGAAGCAACGAGATCTCGTTTGCCGAGATGGGCGCGAGACCAAAACACCAATGGCGGATTTGCCTGACGAAAAGTTTGGAGTGCGGTAAATCTTTGTTTAAAAAAAAAAGTAATCGGGTAATAATGACAATTTGGTGTCAAAAAAGTTGATTTGATACAATGCGTCCCCAGATAGTCCGAGTCTTAGAGTCTCAAAGGGCTTTAAACGAGAACACTGATATATATATATATATATATATAAAATAGCAGGGCACTGTGACAAGTCAAATTTAACAGGAATAATACTATGCTGACATTAAAGAGTAACTCAGTTTGGCACATAAAAGTTGGCATTTTAAATATTTGAAAACATTCACGAACATTACATTGTATTAGAAGTGATTGTTGTTCACCCAAAACATTTTGTAGTGTTAGGGAATTACCTTGCTTTAACTTTTCAGGGCATGACTGTATGGCACACTCCACCGAATTGTCACACTCTTCTTTTGCTTGAATTGTGTTGTTTTTTTTGGCTGTGTTCTCCTACAAAAATCATAAACACGCATACCCAAAGAAAAAAATGTTAATTATATTGATGTTCAGTTTACTGTAGCGTGGATTCAACATTCCAATAAGGGGTGAATACTGCCTTACCATTGTACAGGAATTCCATTTTCTGAAATTAGGTCTATCTACTAATTTCAAAAAACCCCACTGCAAGTAGTTGGATGCCATTTAGGGTTCGTACACCATTTTCATAGCCAAATTCAATCACTTTTTAAGCCCTTTCAAGGCCAATTTTCCGATTTTTCCAGTTCCATTATAAGAGGAAATCCAGTGTGAATCATACATTTTGCAGATCCACAAATATAACTGAATTTTACAGAAGCGATTATTAATCTTGCGTGTGAATTTATCAAGTGGAGCTTCACAATGCGCTTTAAATTTCATGCATATGACACCACGCTAAATCCCCGAAGAAGAACCTTGACCACAGTGGACGTTTATCTCAAGTTTTAATTCTAAATGGTGAAAACTGCGAAGTGCATTAGAATGCATTGAGTCCATGTGCCAATAAGTTCACGATGGAGTACATAAACTTAACATTTGTAAAAAGCTATTACAATATATCGTTTATTCATACGTCATATGAACACTTCTAGAAACTTACTGCGTTGCCTTGTTAGTCCTTCAACATGGATTGAGACAGATTAGAACATGCACTTGTCTTGACAGCCTGCGTGTAACTACTAATGGCAACCAGGAAACCCGGAAGTAATATTATCAGGCAGTGTTATTATTTTACTTAATTTTTCAACTGAAACACAGTGACTTATTTATTCAACAAAAACAGCTGTCGTAAGGACAACAGAACGAGTGTAAATATTTTTGAGACAAAACTCTCCCCACAAAAGTGTAGGGTAAAAATTACAGAAATATGTATCTTACATTTTCAGTTGCAGGAAGTTTTCCCCACCACAATTTACCACAAGGTAAACACTATATTCATTTTTGCATGGCTCAGAATAAATGTCCAATATCGATACACAATCTTTACGCATTTCATACGTGCCCTATTAAGGTGAAGCCTGTAGCAAACCGCAAAAAACATTATAGTTAAGTTAGTCATCTCCTTTCAATATGACTGGACAGCGCTATATCTCCCATTGTAAAGAGATTTGTTTTTTTTACTTGTTTTATTTTTGTTTTAACATTTACGAAATAAATTAAATGTTTTTGAAATGAAGTGTTTGAGGAGTATGTTAGGAGTGGCAAGATTGGATAGATTGAGAAATGGAATTGTGAGAGCCAGAAATGGAGTAGTAGTGAAACTGAGCAAGCGCGTGGATAAGATAGTCCTTGGTTGGTTTGGACACATGAAGAGGATGGATGAGGAGCGAATGTTGAAGAAGATCTACGGAGCAGAATTAAATGGAAGAAGACCAAGAGGAGGGCCGTGAATGATTGACGTGAATGGATGTTGTTATGAGTGCACTGCAGGAAACAGGTCTAAATATAGTGGAAGCTAGAGCTCTTGTTGGTGATAGGAATGAGTGGGATGAAGTGTTGTAAAAGGACAGTGGGATGTTTAGGCGTGTTCCATGGGATGGGCAGGGCACCTGTATAATTCGGGAGGGGTAAACCAGTGAAAGCTGTCGGGCCCTGGTGTTGAAGAGAAGAAGTGTGTTGTGT
Organism: Urocampus carinirostris; assembly: GCF_059441175.1. Taxonomy (NCBI): domain Eukaryota; kingdom Metazoa; phylum Chordata; class Actinopteri; order Syngnathiformes; family Syngnathidae; genus Urocampus; species Urocampus carinirostris. The sequence continues at coordinate 40,631,136 of NC_142362.1, read as the reverse complement.
CACCCTGACCCGAGTGACACGGCCGCTTTCTTGTGTCCCGTTTCATCTGGAGGGACCAAAGCATGACCAACTTGGGTGCTGAGGTACTTAACTTAACTTGTTTGGGTGTTTGGGCATTTGGGTTGGCCATGGGCATGTTTTTGTGTTTTTTGCGACTTCTTCCTTTTTTCTTTTCTGTTGGGAAATGTGAAGCACACTGTAAAGCGCTTTGGCAAGTCTTGACTTGAAAAGCGTTATATAAATGCAGATCATTTCATTTCATTTGTTTTTGTATACGTGTTTGTCTTGCTGTCAGTCACCCCTCTTGAGGGATATGACCAAGGTAAATAGATAGATAGACTTGTTTTATTTTTGTTTTAACATGTTCGAAAGTTTTATTCATTCATTCATTAAAAAACCCTCCCGGAAGTACAAAATGTCCCAAAAACTACTCGAGTAAATGTAACTTGTGACTACCCACCTCTGTTCAGAACACATTACAGACAGATGCCTCATGATAAAAAGAGGTAGTGTTCATATCTAACTTGCGCAGGCCAATTTCAAGAGGCCTGACTAAGAAAAAGTTGGATTTGTGTGACCCATAAAAAAAGCAAACTGTAAAAAAATCAGTAATTTAAAATTATGTATCTCATTTCCTGTTATTTTTAGCATATGTTTGAGGGGAGATATTTTTGTACATATATGGCTTCTTAACACATTGAAAATGTTGCAACTCTTTCTGAAATGTATAACCGGGGCTCTTATTTCGAATATCTCTAGGGAGGTTTAGTAGGAAGTTTAGTAGGACAACTTTTAAAACTAAGGATTTACTGAAATTGATTTTTAGTATTAAGAGGAGGATGATAACCAATATTTAGAACCAAAATTAATTTGCTATAAAAGCTAAAAATATTAGGGTAATAATGCAAAAAGAAACAAAATTCAAATACAACTTAGCTTTCTGAAATGGTAAATGGTCTGCATTTATTCAAGTCAATGAAGACTTGCCAAAGCGCTTTACAATGTGCTTCACACTTACCAATTCTCACACACACACACACACACACACACACACACACACACACACACACACACACACACACACACACACACACACACACACACACACACACACACACACACACACCAATAGCGGCAGTGCAGCCATACAAGGCGCCAACCTGCTTATTGAGGGCATTAGGGATTCAGTGTCTTGCCCAAGGACACTTCGACATACAACACGGAGGAGCCGGGAATCGGACCTGCAATCTCTAGATGAGCGGTCTACCTCCTGAGGTAATGCCTCCCTGAAACCTTTTACAGTTAATAAATTATGAATACTACACAACATAATCTTTCACTTAAACCTAAAATTAACAATGCAGGAAACAAAATTAGGCTTCGCACCAAATTGTATAAATGTACATAAAAACTTAAATGGCTCCCTGATATTTTTTAAATAAAAAAATATATCTAAACAACCAACATGACTTAACTTATAACAAAAAGTGCATCGAAATGTTAACAATCCTGGCAAATTGAAAAGAGTGGGCACCCCTGTGTTAGAGCCAGATTGTCAAACTAATGTTATGCTAAGAGCTCTTCACTTCCACTTCGGCATGCTTTTTATGCTCGCCATCATAAACAGACACTCTTGATTGACAAACTAATGTAATGACAAGAACTAATTTATCAGTCTAAATGTACCTCCTAAAACAAGTTAAATACACATCCAGAAAGGGGAATTACCACTTGAGAGGCCCCTTCTCAAAGTTTCTTATTTTCCTCGTGTTGAGGTTTTTGAGTTTTCCATGGCCTGCATGTTGGTTTAAGATCAGGGGATGGTGTAATTGTACCCTGTGCAGTCCTTTGAGACTTTTTGTTATTCAACAAACAAAGAAATGTGATTTAACCTTTTACGCTAGCTCTCAATTACAAACAGTTTCTATCACGGACACAGGCATGTCGGAACAAGTTGGCTGAGCTGCAGCTCATTGATGAATTAGTGGTTACGCCGCTGGTCATGTAACCAATCAGAAAGCGCGGTGTTGGTAGCAGGAGAGAAGAGGAGTGGAGGAGTGGGAGCAAAGAGAGAGTGTCTCGGCTGCATGATACCTAATAATAGGCCTGTCAAATAAAAAAAAAACAAGTGCAGATATCCATCAATAACCACCTCGCCTGATAATCGGTCGACCTCTACTTAAAACAGCAAATCAAAACTCTGGAATATACTGTACAATACTTACAACATGTTCTTTGATAAGCAGTCCAGACAAACATGTCTCAGGGCTCAAGGTGGCATGAGGCAAATCAGGGACCATGACTGTCACCAAAGTCATGTATTGTTCTGAGCCCTGCAGCCTATATTTTAAGCAGTCATTGAGGGGCGTCAAATAGATCTGATCCTTCCGGTAAAATGGTTCCATGGTTTCATCATGTTGTATATTAAATTGTTCTGGAAAAGGAAGAAAAGCAAAAAAACTTTAACAGAAAATATCTTTTCCAAAATATTGTTATATTTCCTGTACTGTAAAAATTTGGGATGTTAACATTCTGAAAACAAATGGCAAAAATGGCATACCGCTAATGAAAGTGGGTACTGCTTTGTTGGAATCACCAGGGACAGAGGTTCCGATAGCTGAGAAGCTCATTGTGCTGGCAATATGCTGCACCAGTGCATGAATGCCAGGCAAATAAGTCGCAATCCTGGTTTTACAGCATAAAACCTAAACAAATAAGAATAATAAAATAATCACAAACTAACAACATTAAAATTATGTTACTCTTTCCCGTATATATCATTGTTTCCCATAGAGTTTTGTGAGACTCTGGTGGGTGGAAAGTCTAGGGATGGGGTCTCAGACATTCGGCCCAGGTGTCAGTTGCGGCCCTTGGGGTGATCATTTGACGCCCCAACCATACGAAAAGATATATGCACCTCTTAGTGGTAGAAAAATAATCATTCATTAAAGAGAACAATACTGAACAAAAAAAAAATCCAAAATACACAAACTATAATATAAACGTGCATTTTATTAAAATACCCATTGCTCCAGAAATTTGCATTTATTTTACATTACATGAGCTACTTCTCAGGCATCTTGCTGCTACAGGTGACTAAAAACCTCAAAAAGGTTGCACTACACAATACAGCAACATCTAGTGGTCAATCAATTCACAGTGTCCCTTTAATTGTAAGTAAAGCCCTTGCAAATCGTTGATTTATTTATACCTTTCCCATTAATTCATTTAAGATTTTTTTGTGCAGCAAATTAAAAGAATATTTGATTACAGTAAAATGTTTTTAATAAGAGCTTTTTCTTGTGGAGAACCTAATTTGGCCCATTTTCACCTAGACCGTAGAAACAGATGTCCTGGAGCTACAACCTGTGGGAAAAAGCTATATTCGGGACGCTTGTATTTTAATCATAGCCAATACTTGGCTCATGTTGAGGACACCAGAGGTTTGTGCGCAGATAGCCAGCCGCTCTGAATTCCATTCAAACACTGAAAAGAGAAGCCCTCAAATTCAGTTGTCCTTTTGTATTGTGACAATAAAACCATTCTTTCAATGCAACAATGTCTTGTTTTTTATTATTTCTGGATCTTCAGATGTTATTTTGTTACAGACATCTACCCCTAGTCGTTAATGACGTCATCTCAGGGTAGGTTTGATCCTTGAGGGCTTTTGTAAAGGAGTGACGCTACTTGGTGGATTTTCACTTTTTGCAGGTGGTTCTGGTCCCCAATAACTGCGATAATTGAGGGATCTCTGTATCTCCATATGTGTATGGAGGCCCATTTCCAGCCGCCAGCACACCAGTAGAGGTAAGATCCAGCCCCACCGACCTCACCTGAGGGTATATGTAAGCCTGAACCCAACAGATTAACCTGATTTGAGCCCTAGTAGACCCTAAGCTTTACATCAGCACTGAAGTGTGCGCTTCGGGTTTACTTCGGATCAAGTGCACGTTTCGGCCAAGTGTTGCGAAATGAGATTAAAAGATGCATATTGTGAAATGGTTGGACAAAAAGTAGAAAGTTTGTAAAGCTTGTAAGCTATTGCGGAATGCGGAAATGACGTCTGACGTAAGGGACATAGAGGTAGAAGTTTATTTGGATTTAGTGGTTTGGAGTAAAATTGATAGTTTGGTAATCATGCTTTTTATGATTAAGTTATCTGAATAATATAACTTTGGCGCGAAGGTGCGCAGTTTAGTAATGGAGTAAAAGTAATGGAGTAAAAGTTTAAACGGGCCCAAGATCTTAACCGCTACACTCCAGTGTTTTAATAGTAGATTGTCGAGGTCAACTAATTATCGGGCACCGATATTTGGGACACCGTTAGCGGCATATCTATTTATTCAACGTAGCAATTATAAAGCACAACACCGAGCAACAGCAAAACCGAGCTATTCCCTTCTTAACAAGGACAAGAAAGTACGATCACATCACCCCAATTTTGGCTAACCTGCATTGGCTCCCTGTTAGCCTAAGATGCGATTTTAAGGTTCTCCTACTACTATTCAAAATCATACATGGACTTTCCCCCTCATATCTTTCAGATCTGATCTCCCCCTATGTCCCGGCCCGAAGCCTTCGTTCCGAGAGCGCCGGTCTCCTGGTGATCCCAAGAGCCAAGAAGTGTTCCGCTGGTTCGAGAGCGTTCTCCATCCGGGCACCGGTGTTGTGGAATGCTCTTCCCCCTGAGATCCGATCTGCAACCTCAGTGGAAATGTTTAAATCTAGGCTTAAAAGTCACTTCTACTCTTTAGCATACGAATAACCTAAACTTCTTATATGTAATACCTTGTGAAGCCCTTAGAGACTAATTGTGATTAAGGGCTATACAAATAAAAATGACTTGACTTGACTTCTTCTGCTGCCTTCTGTCCCATGCGCTACCCACCCCAGGCCTTCTGAATGGATAAGAACCTGGGGGCGAAGCAACTAAATCAACTAAAGCCCCCTCCGCACTGTCCACAGTCACAGACTGGAGACCGGTACTAGTATTTTTCATATTCGGAAATATTTTACAGATTTGCAATTGCTGTCTTTTTTTTGTTTCCACCCACCTTGTTACCACCCTTGACTGAAATATCAAGGAAATGTCAACATACAGCAACTGACACACAGAAGCAGACAACACCAGTGTCTCACTCCCTTTCACTTGAACACGAACTCAGATTTTCTTATGCTTTTCTCAGCACTGCGCTTGTCGCAACTGTAATCTGTATAATGTGTTTATTAATAAAAATGATGTTGGCGTAAATACAACAACAACAAAAATCGTTGTCTACATAATAAGTTTAGTATGACATATAACATCACGAACACTAGAAGTGACCCAATGTAGCTAAACGCACAACCAAAACCATTGTGAATGAGACCAAGTGTAGGTTTTACCCATCTAATGCTTGAAATTGAATTTTAAATCTGACTCCCTATCCACTGATTGCAAAGTAAGACACATTATAAAACCTATTGTGTTGTGTGGCTTTTGGAGACTAGAGGAATACGACACTTATAAGCAATGTGAAAGTTAAAAATAAGTCATGTTGAGTGTGTTGTAATTCCATTGTATCTATTGTAAAACGTTTCGGAGCGCCACTAAGGTTTAATTTGAATAATTAATAAAACCTTTTTGTCCCTTATTAAAAATGTTATACGTCAATTTTTAAGCTTTTACAGAAATTAATATCAGTTAAAGACCACCTCATACTAATAATCGGTCATCGGAAGATAGCCCATCCCAGCTATCTTCAGGCTGTGGGCTGGGTACAACCTGAACTGGTTGCCAGCCAGTCACAGGGCACACAGGGACAGACAACTTACTCGCTCATTCACACCTAGGGACAATTAACCTGAAATGCATGTTTTTGGAATGTTTGTGGGAGGAAACCGGAGTGCCCGGAGGAAACCCACGCAAGCACGGGGAGAAAATGCAAACTGCTCACAGGAGGTTCGATCTCATGACCTCAGAACTGTGCCACACGCGCGCTAACCACTGCGCCGCCGTGCTGCCTATATATCTACACACTGACCTTAGTGGTAATGACTCGACTATAAAGAAGTCACTGGTCAAAAATTGCATCCATGGGAGAGTTGTCAGGCGAAAACTTCTTCTGTCAGTAAGGAACACAGTGTTAGGACCAATCCCATTCCTCTCACTTGGCCCTGAGAACCCTCCCAGTGGGGTCCCTCCATAGGCAAGTGCCCTTGGTGAGTGGAGTGCAAAGTGGAGATTGGACGACACTTGCAAGGTTCCACCCCAGTCCAGTAGATGGCCGTAATACAAATTGGCTGTAGACCTCAGTGACGTAATGGTCTACGTCACATGTCAACTCGAGTCTCAACCTGTGGTGTGGCAGTTGGAGAGTTCGTGCAACGTTAAAAATGCCCCCCTACAGCTGTGTTATTACCGATTGCCTGAAAGCTCATCATCTTTTCCGTGTCTCCAATCAACGGAGGAGAAATGTGCTATACTGAAGACAGCTTCGGCGCTATGTACCGCTGATTCATCTTTACAAGGTACGTACACTCATTAAAAAAATGACCCGTTCGGTCAAATACAGTAAGGGTTAACATACAACGCACGTTCACATAATACCCTATGTTTGTGTAGACATAAATGGCAATCTACCTATTAGTATCTTAATGCCATTTTATGACATATAGTAGGGGTCTTTAATGTGTGACATGACGAACAGTAAACAAACACAAAAACAGTCCACCTGACCCTTAAGCTGACATATTATCGTCACCAAACTTCCCTGTATGACCCAAAAACCTTAGTTCATAAGGAATTTAATTCAAAAGAGTTGTCATTGAATATAAAAAAGGTCATTTCAACATTTTTTCATGATGCTTACATCAAAGTAAAAGCTGTCTTTTTCTTTTCTATTCCCACATTTATGTCTTAATTGTTATCTATTGTGTTCCAGTGGCCGTCCCATAAGCGTGGACAGGTTGGACAGGAATGTTCCCATCCTGTGCTTATGACTCGATGTGGAGTAAGAACTCATTCAGGACTTAAGGTTGAGCAAGGTCATGTGGGCCCTGCAGGAGCTGCTAAAGAGGGAACAGGGCCATGGCTGGAGGTCCTGATCTACGTGTACTGGCTGGCCCACGGTCTGTCCTACCGTGTGGTGTCACGGGTCTTCAGGGTTCCCAGGTCCACCGTACACAGAATTGTCCACAGTTAATATGGAATAAATTGCTCAAAAGCCATGTTTTAGGCTCTGGAAGTCAGACCCACATTTGCATCCTGTGCTTTTCTGCATTACTATTCAATAAACATCTTTATTTTGAGCAACACCTTGGTGGTTCTTTTCATAAAGATGTGAGATACTGTGTGTGAACTATGTGACTGTTGGACAGAAAACAACTACAAATCACTCCAGCTTAAATAATAGTTTACTTTCAGAAAAACAAACTCACATTGGGCCGAAATACATAATAGTAAATAAATAATGTGTCACAAATTGTAACAAAAATATACCAATACTTCCATAAAGCTGGAAAACACAAACTGGAACTTCATTGAGTTCTTAATAAAATAAAATATTTTCCTTTTATAAAACAAAAGGAAACATTGCAGAGATGTCACTTTTTTGGAAATTTGTCCACGAGCTTCCCAAAAAGGACGGGAACCGCTCAGTTTTGGCCACAAGTTCCTCGAGCCTTTTCTTCACTCCGGCAGACTCCTCTTTCAAAAAGTCAAGGAATGTATCGTGCATCCTTTTTTTCTGGGTGATTTGGGGTTTGCCGCCGGATTGGAAGATGCCGACGACGTGCCTGGTGGTGTGGTAGCTGTGATGGTGACCAGCTTTTCCACGGGACGTTCTACAGTGGCCTTTAGGTTGGGTGGAAAAAACAAGAATTACTTAATGCTGGTGTATTGTACAAAACAACTGTATATAGGATGCTCAACAAGTTGATGTGAGACAGGAAATTATAGGATGTGTTCTGGATAATTATTTGATAGTGAATAGATACATAAAATTGACATGTTATTCTTATGGCTGTAAGAACCTTCTATTGGCCAGCATCACATATGCTTTAGAATTGTCTCCACATTTGGACAACATTTTGAGAAGGTAATTAGTTTACTTAATATGTGTTTACAGAGAAGGCAGTGGACTATGTGATAGTAATTTGTTTCAACTGTATTTCCACGTGAAATTCCGAAACATTATTCATGATGCATGATGAAAACTAATGCATTCTGATCTCACATGAAAGAATCATATTGTAAATAAAACACGACACCCGAAATTGTGTGCAGTAAACAAGCGCATATATCCAGAACGTTATTGTGACTTTGCTGCTTTAGCGACTGGCCAAGTAGATGTAACAGCACTTGTTTAAGATAAAAACAGGGATGGACCGTGATTTTCTGCAGTTATCCTACTTTACAGTTTGTAGCGTTTTTTTTTTTTGCAGCTCTCTTGGTAGATTTGTGCACTTCGTAAAGTAGCGATTTTGCAATGTTCATGTTTTAACGCGAAAATACGATTTTCTATTTCATTTACGTCTAACTAAGATATCGCAATATATTTTGTTGCAAATACATGCGTGGTTGTGGAAAACTACTTACATTTGTGCGGTTCCTTTCCAGGCATGTTTGTTGATATTGAGAATTCGCAAAGCCTTCTGGGTAGTCACTTCGCTGCCAAGTGAGGTGGAGAGCTCCCTCGGCCTGAAGTGGTTATGACGTGGTTTGAGGGCACTTCCCCCTCGGTCTTGAGAGTATCGGGACACACCCCATTTTCACGTGAACGCGCAAAACCGAGTGACTAGGGCACATAGCGAGTGAAAGTGCAAAGAATGGGACTCAGCCTTATATTTGCCCTAAGGAACTTGACTGGAAAGAGGTCTAAATATAGTGGAACCTAGAGCTCTTGTTGGTGATAGGAATAAGTGGAGAGGTGTTGTAAAAGAATAGTGGAATGTTTAGACTCGTTCTAAGGGATGGACAGGGCACCCGTATGATGCGGCAGGGGTAAACCAGTGAAAGCTGTCAGGCCCTGCTGTTGAAGAAAAGAGTGTGTTGTGTCACCCTGACCCGAGTGACACTGCCACTTTCTTGTGTCCCGTTTCATCTGGAGGGACGAAAGCATGACCAACTTGGGTGCTGAGGAGCTTAACTTGTTTGGGTGTTTGGGCTGGCCATTGTCTAAAAATATTTGTGTGTGTTTCTTGCTTCTTTGTCCTTTTCTTTGTATACGTGTTTATCTTGCTGTCGGTCACCCCTCTTGAGGGATATGACCAAGATAGATAGAGAGATAAAGAGAGAGACGGAGAGATAGAAAGATAGATGCATGCATAGTACACACAATTTAACTTACAGTGGCCATCCTTCCCTTTGGACTTCACAATGGGGTGGTTGGTTATCTGTGGGATTAGAAAAAGAGTTTCTGAATTAACCATACCATTTTATCTGCTGGTTGAAAACAGCAGAATAATCCTGCACACTTGTGTTCATTTTTCTTCATTTTTACTTTAGTCCCACTTTTATCTATGTGGGGAAACTATAGTCTAAGTGTGGCTTTTATACTAAATTCCATATTTTACACCCTGTATATACTTTATGCTTTTATATCGTTGTGCATTTGTGTTTCTGTAGTGATCAAGTGTGTTTTACGATTTCACTTGGTGTTCAGACACAAGCACCTCCAAGGTCAAAAGATGGCTTTTCCTCCCAAATTCCATTGATCTCATTATGGTTTTGGAAGAGTTTCACTCCCAAATTCCACGCCAGCTAAACTGACAAGTAGCTACCTTTCGATAAGACAGATTTTTCATCTGTTCTGAAATAAACTAATGTGGTGCTCTGAAGGCAGGTTGAGCTTAATAGAAAGATTAAACGAGACTATTAAAAAAAATGTTCAATCAAAAACGATTTATTTGACCCCGATATTTGTAACAGGCTTCATATATCACAGAATGGTAAGCTGGGATCCATGCAACGACAGGATAGAAATATACCGGGAGTAATCAACACAGCCCAGCAAGTTGTTGGCTGCTCTCTGCCCTATCTGGAGGACATTGCTTCAGAAAGGTCGTCAATATTATAATTGACTCTTCTCACCCGCCCACCACCTATTTGAACTGTTGCCTTCTAGTAGACTATAGGTCATTTTACAACAAGGAGAAATAAATTCAGAGACAGTATCATTATTACAATTGATCCCACCAACATAAACGATGGATTTAAGCTAAGTGCAAACCAAGAAAATTCTAATCTGACATTTAGCGTATTTGTAAACTAATCTACTGTAAATATAAACTCGCCATCCAAGCCACCTTTTTCACCCATTTAACTTGCTGGCATCGAAATGAATTTTATAAGTTACTTACTTGATTTGGATCGGCGTTGTATACAAGGCGAAAAAGTCACACACAAAAGCTCCACAAAGCCCATTTATTCAATTGCAATTTTATTTTTATTTGTAGACTTACAGTAGTTTGTTATTTTGTCACAGTTGTATTCCCTCGGTAATGACCTCATCTCGAGGTAAGTTTGTATGTCTCTATGATTAAATCATCGCAGTACAGATCTGAAAAATCTGCCTAGCTGCCTTAAAAAGTGTGCTTGCAGCTAGGCTACGTCATGCTTGTTTACAAACACGGAGAGGGGTCTTTATAATTTAGGCCAATCTCTAAGCGCTTGGCTGTCAAGATATTTAACCACTTCATTTTGACAGCGTTTACTTTTTTTTTAAAGTCTTTATTACACGTTTTCGGGAGTGCCATGTCTAATCTCTGCATACAATATTTCACCATGTTGAAATAAATGACAGTAAAGAAAATTATATTATATTCAATGCCTATAGATGCCAGCTGGTCCCGAAATATATAACGACAAGAAAAAACAAGACAAGGATATCCCACAAGCCCAAAATGTCCTCCAATAAACATAGTACAGTTCCGATTTTGGCAGGTGTACAATAAACATGCACTACAATAAGGCTATTATAGTAAACCAAATAAAGCTTATTTGTGTACAACTAATCGTTATTGTGAAATGTATAGCGTTTAGCTAGATTGGGTCGCCTCTGGTGTTGGTGATGTTTTCATGTCTTAATAAACTCATATAGACTACGATCGCTTATTTTGTTCGAATCATTCCAATCAATACTCCAATTAAACAGATTACGATCGTGACAAACGTTCTGTCGGAAGCGCAGCGCTGAAAAAGCTGAAAAGTTTACACGAAAGGGAGTCGGATTTAGGCACAACAAGATTAAGTGAATGACACCCCTGGCACGTTTAACGGTTCGCGTTCAATATTGCCTGCTACTTAGGCAATGAATATGAGCCTTGTGAAGAAAAATAATACTCCATACAAAACGTGATACCGCCCATGTTTTATCAATACTTACACAAGAAGTGTCGATCTTGAGGACTGTTTCTTTGATAGTCGTTTCCGTATTTAAAAACAAAAACAATTTAAGTAACAATAACTGGCAATCTTTGAAAGTTCCTATGGAAATACGATTGTTTTTGTCGTCAGTGCACAACAACCTTGGAAAAGAACAGTAAATGCTAACGCATAATGCAGCATAGACATATGTCGTGGCTGGAGTAACGTGATTTCCGCGTATGCCACGTGACAGTCATAACAACTGTTCACAGATATCTATAGAAAAGCTCACTATCTTAGCCTGCAAATGAAGCGTGCCTATGTGGCGGCCATATTGGTCAGGTCAACGTACCCGTTTAGGCACAGTTCATGTCATGGGAACCTGTCGTGGGTTCAAATCCAGCTCCAGACTTTCTGTGCGGAGTTTGTATGTTCTCCCCGTGCTTGCGTGGGTTTCCTCCGGGCACTCCGGTTTCCTCCCACATTCCAAAGACATGCATTTCAGGTGAATTGGCCGGTCCAAATTGTCCCTAGGTGTGAATGAGCGAATGAGTTGTCTGTCCCTGTGTGCCCTGCGATTGGCTGGCAACCAGTTCAGGGTGTCCCCTGCCCACTGCCCAATGATTGCTGGGATGGGCTCCAGCCCCCCCGCGACCCTACTGAGGATAAGCGGTACGGCTAATGAGATGAGATGAGATGTAGAGTACAATTAAACCAAATCATGACGCACTCATTTACAACCTATTTTCATGCAGGCAACTTTTTTTGTCAACGTAAACACGTGCTGTTATTACGTAAAATTGGTTGAAAGAATATAAAACTAAAGCATTTTTTGGGGTTAAACGAACAATTTATAAAGAATTATACAAGTTACAAACAACTGCATTAATATGTTTGCACTTTGTATGAAAGTCATTGAAAAAAACATTTACAATTCAAAATCAGTGTTAAGAAGATATTTAAGACCTTTTAAACTCATGTAACATTTTTTATCTAACAATACTATATTTTATTATGCAAATCAGAGTAAATAATTAACCATATACATATACACAAATAACCATCAACATAACCATCCATGATGGTGCCCCATTGCAGGCATCACAGTTGAAAACTATTTGATCTCAACTTTTTTGTACACAGGTCCGTTAGAACCTTGTGATATTTTTTTTTTTTTGCCCTACATTCTGAATTCATCATTTTAATGTTGCTGATTACAGCAACAACTGAAATATATTGTGAAACTGTATAATTCTAGGCTGTTTGACTAGTATTTTAAGTACCTTTAATTCTATTCCAGAAAATAACTTGATCACAAAATTCTTCTATCATTCTGGGAAAGTCCTGCAAGTGCCATCTACGCAGTCATAATGACCTTGGGGTGGCATTAGCTCAGGAAGTAGAGCACTCGTCTCGGGATCAAGAGGTCTCCTCCGTCTTATATGTCCAAGTGTCCTTGGGCAAGACACTGAATCCCTAATGCCCCCAGTAAGCAGGTAGGCGCCTTGCATGGCTGGCTCCCTATTGGTGTGTGAGTGTGTGTGAATGGGTAAGTGTTACAGAAATGCATTAACATTACATTACATTACATATATAGTCACCAGGCTAAAAAAATCCTGTATGTATGAAAATATTAAAAAAAAAAAGAAAAACCACAAAGTCAAAGTCTTCGAGTGTTGATGTCTTCTGAAGTGACCATATACAGTATGCCACATGAAGGATTAATACTATCAAAACGTTCTAGAAACCCTGAAAGAGGACCGTTTTACCAATCTAGAGGCTGCATTCTTCCCGTTTTAGTGTGGGGACGAAGCTAATCCAAGAAGATTGGATGTCCAAGTAAACGTGCTGTTGTATGCCATGCAAAAAAAAATGTTGAGGGATATAACAAAGACATTTTTTAAAAGTTTGATGAACATTTCGTGCCAAAGATAAAAACTATACACGAACTCCAAGGTGTGTAGGCATTTGTAAGAGAACTTTCCAAGCTTGCGGTACACTGCAAGATTGGAATAACCAAAGATGAGCAAATAAGTAATCGCATTGTGATTGGCATCGAAACGTTTCACAAAAGCTGCAACTGGAACTGGACCTAACTTTGGAAAAAGCAGATGATGATGAAAGCACAGAATGCCAGTGCCGTAGCAACAAATGTTGAGGTGGGTTCTGTTAGTACAAGCAAGTACAAGCAAAAACAATAATGTCAAGTCAAGTCAAGTCATATTTATTTGGATAGCCCTTAATAAAAAATGTCTCAAAGGACTGCACAGGATTACAATGACACCATCGCCTGATCTTAAACCCAAAAACTCAAAACCTCAGCGTGAGGATAAAGAAAACCTTGAGAAGGGGGCTCACAAGTTGTAATCCCCCTTCCAGGATGACCAGGGTGGAATAGATTTAGCATTGGGTCACAGTACACAAACATATGAAACATCAATAAAAGAGAACACTAGGTATCATGTTGAAATTTTTCCCGAAAGTACATGACAGCAACGACGCCTAAAGCCTGTAAACTAATCCAAAAAGTCCATAACAGCAATGACGCAGCTTTCCATCTCTGCCAGCTAGTCGAGGCATGCGTTGACATGCTTCAGGTCAGACGCTGGTCCGGTGACTCATCTCAAGTCGTCCTTCTCCTTTGTATCACCTCCAGCCAGGCAGTCTGAAAAAGACAGGACAATACAAAGTATGAGGTGGGCATCAATCATACGCTTTTGAATAGAAGTGTGTCTTAAGTCTAGATTTAAAAACTCCCACTGAGTTTGCAGATCTTATCTCTGGAGGCAGAGCATTCCACAGCACTGGGGCCGAGATGGAGAACGCTCTCGAGCCTGCAGACTTCTTCTTGGCTCTCGGATTCACAAGTTGGACCGGCATTTTCAGAGCAGAGGCTCCGTGCAGGAACATAGGGGGAAATCAAATCTGAGAGATAAGAGGGTGCAAGTTCATGCAAACATTTGTATCTTAGTAAGAGAACTTTAAACTCTCATCTTAAGTGGACTGGGAGCCAGTGAAAGTTGGCCAATACAGTAGTCATATGCTCAAACTTTTTTGTCTCAGTCAAGAGTCTCGCTGCCGCATTCTGAACCAGCTGCAAACTTTTGATGCTAGACATCGGGAGACCAGAAAGCAATACATTACAGTAATCAAGCCGAGAAGCAATAAACGCATGAATTAGGACCTCTGCATCTGATTGGGACAGCATTGATCGAATCTTTGCAATATTACGGAGGTGGAAGAAAGCTATTCTAGTAATAGTTTTCACGTGTAACTGAAACAACAGATTAGGAACAAATATAACACCTAGATATTTGTCTGAGTCACTATGGGTGATATTACATTTGTAAGGGCGGTGTTTGAAAACAACTCACGACAATGAGCTTGACCTATAATTAACATTTCAGTTTTTTCTGGTTTAAAGCGCAAAAAATTAAGTGACATCCATCTTTGAATTTCAGTAAGGGAAGCCTCCAGATTTCTAAAACTTAACTGTCCAGTTGTCTCCAGTGGCATATACAGTTGAGTGTCATCTGCATAGCAATAGAAACTAATATCATACTTGCAGATGATATCATCGAGCGGAAACATATAAATACTAAAAAGAAGGGGGCCAAGTACAGAGCGTTGTGGAAAGCCACAGGGGACATCAGAGTGTTTAGAGGTCAGATTGCCGTAATTAACACATTGCTTCCTGTCTGACAGGTAGGACCTGAACCACGAGAGTACAGTTCCTGAGATACCTATGCATTCCAGACGAACAATATGACAAAAAAAAAGACAGAAGGGGTAAATATCTATCAGACCAAGCAAGGAACAGATGCCCAATGCAATACAGCATGAACAAAATACATGTCCAGCTAATGGTAAAAACTGCCGCAAATGCAACAAAATAGGGCATTTTAAAGCAATGTCTAGACAAAGAATGTGAATGCACTTAACACTACTGAGCACGACAGTGATGTGGGAAGTACATGGGTTCTTGGCGCAATGGAAAGTGAGGGATAATGTGACGATTACAAGTGGCTAGAAAATTAGAAAAATAATAGCACCACTGTTACATTCCGAATTCATACAGGCGCTAATATCACAGTAACCTTGGAGCAGGTGTATTTAAAACTGAAACAGTGTTTTCCGCTGGTGAAAACAATCCCAACCTTTACAAACCCAGGTTAAAAGCTTGTGTGCAAAGGCAAGATTATGGCACGCTGTGAAAATCAAGGAAGAATAATTCAATTTTAGATTTATATAATGGCAGGCTCGTTTACAACAAAGTTGCTTGGACATACGACAGCAATTAAAATAAGACTTGTACGCTGAGTAAACAGCCTGGAGTCATGCAGTGGTGTTTTTGGTGACATTGGACTATTAAAATATTATCCAGCCAAAGTAGAGCTTCGACCGATGCCCAGCCATACAGTATTGGTACCCCGCGACCCATTCCATTACCAATCTTGCCGCAAGTGGAGGATGAACTAAAGTGAACGAAGTCTCTTGGCATCATTGAGAGAGTCAAGGAAGCCACAGACTGGTGTGCACCCATGATCCTTGTGATAAAAAAGAACAAGAAACATTGGATCTGTGTGGATTAACCAAATTGCAAAAAGGGAAAGGTTTATTCTATCCACACTTGAGGAAATTGCACCCCAAACTGTCAAGTGCAACTATTTTCTACACAATGTACGCTTAAAGTGGATTTTGGAAGATTCCGGTCCATGTGAGTTGCAGAAAATTGACAACCTTCATTACACCTGTGGGATGTTTCTGTTTTTACTGCCTTCCTTTTGGCATCACATCTGCTCCAAAGATTTTCCAGCAGAAAATTAGCTTACTTCCTAAGGACCACCAACGTCGTAGTCGTGGATGAAATTTTGGTTTATGGCGCGGACAAAGACCATGATCATAATTTACCCGGTGTAATGAAAACAATCAAAAGATTCAGAACTGAAATTAAACAAGGACAAATGTCAATTCAGAAAAGCTGAAATTCACTACTTTGGACACCTAATTGGAAAAAAGGAAATCAAGCCAGATGCTGAGAAAGTTAGAGCCCTTGCAGAACTGGCCAGCCCAACAAATGTGAGTGAGCACCGGCAAAGAATTGAAATGCTAAACCATTTGGCAAAATTTCTACCAGACCTCTCAAATGTTATGAACCCCATGAACCAACTTCTTGAAAAATTACATTGCATGGATGTGGAGAGAAGCACAAGAGAAAGCTTTCAAAAAGATAAAACGCATATTGATGTCTGCTCCTGTACTAGCCTATTGTGACATCAATAAACCAACTGTTGTAAGTGCTGATGCTAGCAGCTATGGCTTAGAGGTGCTTTCTACCAAGAACACAGTGAGGGACTGAGACCAATTGCCTTATGTTCAAGAACACTGACAGAAATTGAGCGTAGATACCCAAGGTTAAAACTTGAGATTGTAATAGAAAGAAGAAAAGAACACACTCTGAGTCGGAGATTTAGGTTTTTGATAGCCCCTTCCATCGGAGGTACGTGCTTCCAGAATCAGCTCAGAGAAGAACACCCTCCTCCTTTTTTCAGGAAGCTTATTTATTGTAAAACACAAGAAGGAAACTACACATCTGATTGGTTTAAATGAACACAAGAAATTAATCTGATTGGTTTAGACAGAAATCACATATTTAAATGCTGTGTATAATGTTGGTTGCTTGATGGCGTGCAAGTATATTAAATGAGTAGTGGAACTTTTGTATGTGAAGGTCATCTTGACTTCTTTAATTGGTTGAATTGGTAGTTTTTAATCTATTCTCAAACATAATTTTCAACTTTAAACAGTTTTATTCTGAAATAAATGTTTTGTTTCCACCTCTAACGTTTAAAGAGATTTGTCTTGTCAGGCTCTCTGACTCCCGACTGTTGAGGGCCTCCTAAAAGTTCAAAGTTCAAAAAAGTCACCGACCTCCGAGCAATGCAAACATTTTTCAGTGTTAGTCGTTTAGTAAATTTGTGTTCGCTTGCGCTGCTAACTATCTAGCAAAGATTAAAACATGACATGTAACAATAAATCTTTTCTCAATAAGCCGAATGGGTACTTGCACAAATGTCCACCTAAGTAGGCCCCAGACTTTATCATCCTATTCGTCTTTCTCAGTGGACTCAACAACCACTGGATCACAATATTTTAAATCAAACACTATAAACAATTTCCTCTTCAAAATTCTCAATCTATTTTGTCTGTAAATATCAAATTGGGCTGATTGCACTGTTTCAGTCACTGAATTGCTTATCTATTATCATCATTAGAATTAACCCATTAAAATAAAAGGCTTTTGATTTCACTATTGTTATGGTTCACTATTCTTCTTTATTTACAAGCGTTGCATTATCATTTTAGGCCAGTCTTTAAACATTACTTAGTGTTATTATTTGCTAATTGGTCTCACCTGCGCTCACTCGTTTAGCCCCAGCTGCCCCTCGTTCCCTAATTAGTTGTCCTCCTATTTAAACATGTCATTCTCATTCTGTCCTTGTCAGTCCGTCAGCGAACCTCTGCACATGCGAGGCAAGCATTTGACTCTGGCTCCCTGTTCCTGTTTCCTGCTCATCTATCCCTGGCTTCTCGATCTCCGACCACGCTCCGTTCTCCCGTCCCGGCTGTCCAATTTGCTTCTGATCTCCGACCACGCTCCGTTCTCCCGTACCAAATTGTTCGAATTAGTTATCTGACTCCATCAACCAAACACAAACTTCATTCTCCTAACAATGCATGCTTGTTTCTTTCTGGGAAAAGATGCACAAGAATAGCCGACATTTTCACACGGGGCAGATTTAATTTCTTAAATGATAAACTAAGTGAATTCCATTGAATTAGCCGAGTTAGTGTCGCTCTTCGTCGAGCCTCCTTTCTCATTTGTCCCTCTCGATCGATCTTCTTCCGATCTTCCCACGTCTTTTCACAAGCTGGCGTGCAGGCTCCTCCCATGGGCGCGCCGACTCCTCCCCTGGCCACGCCAGGTGCCAGCTTCACCACCTCCTCGCCGAAGAGCGTCGCGATGTCTAAAAAGCTCATATCAGCAGAGCTTATCAGAACAACTTTTCCAAACAATGCCTGCCTTCCTGGGTCACAGAGGTTCCTCTTGCGTCAGCCCTTGTCCAGTTCCTGCTGTTTTCTGTAAACATCATTCTCCACTAGGTTACATTGACCTTGCTCCAAAGCTCAGCCAGTGAATATCTTTTGCATTTAAATGTAATTTGTATTTGATCGTATAAAATATAAAATCCTTCAATGTGTACAGGGAGTGATGAAATAGAATAGAATAGAATAGAATAGAATAGAATAGAATATACCTTTATTGTCATTGTTACAAAATGGGTTAACATATTGTGACAACAAAATTGGGCATGACACTCCAGTTTTACACATTCACAGTGAGGTATGAGCCAAGAAGATGAAGGAACAGAGAAGATAAGGTTATAAAACAAGGGGAATAAGGCTATAGTTATAATTTACATGGTATTTACACAAGAAATGTCTGCATGTGGGATGTTACATACAGTGTTATCGTGATACCGTTGGTATCGTAAGGGTTGTGCAATATTGCATTTGGTGCAAAGCCATCACAGTGCGAAAAAAAAAAAAAAAGTCAGCATATGCATTGGTGCAAACATAGACATCATAGTGCAGAAGAAAGAAATGGTCAGACATTGTGCAAGGTGAGCAGTAAACGTAGTGCAGTCAACATGTGCAAGAACATAGACATGAGTACCATTATATTCGTATGAGGTAGTGTTGGCATGAGTTTTCAGTTTTTTTGTGCGGTGTCTGTTTTGAGCAGTGAACAAACATAGTGCAGTCAGCATGTACGTGAGTACCATTTTACTTTCGTGTGAGGTAGTTTTTTGCAAGAGTTTTCAGTTTTTTGTGCGGTGTCTGTTTAGGGTGGTAATGGCTGTGGGGAAGAAACTGTCTCTGAGTCTGTTTGTTTTTGCTTTGTGTGACCTGTAGCGCTTGCCAGAAGGCAGCAGGTCGAAGAGGTGGTGGCCGGGGTGAGAAAAGTCCTTGATGATGTTTTCTGCTCTGCTGAGGTAGCGAGAGCAGGCAATGTCCTCCAGACTGGGCAGAGAGCAACCAACAATTTTCTGGGCTGTTTTGATGATCCTCTGGAGCTTTTTCCTGTCTGCTGCTGTGCACCCAGCATACCACACCGTAATGCAGTATGTTAGAATGCTCTTCACTGTGGCTTTGTAAAGGACACCTGCAGCTGCTGTTTTAGATTATTTTTCCTGAGCAATCTCAGGAAGTGCAGTCGCTGCTGGGCCTTCCCTACCACCCCTCTGGTGTTTGCAGACCAGGAGAGGTCGTCGGAGATGTAAACACCCAGAAATTTGAAAGAGTGGACTCTCTCTACACAGTCTTCTTTTATGGTGAGTGGTGCTGGATTCCTGCCATTCCTTCTGAAATCCAGAATCAGTTATTTTGTTTTTGTGGTGTTCAGTATGAGGTGGTTTTCTGAACACCACGTTGAAAGTGACTCCACCTCATCCCTGTATGCCGCCTCATCCCCTTCAGAGATGAGGCCGATCAAGGTGGTATCGTCAGCGAACTTAATTATAGTGTTTGTTGGGTGGGTCGGTGAGCAGTCGGAGCTGTAGAGGGTGAAAAGCAGGGGGCTCAGTGCACAACCTTGGGGGGAGCCAGTGTTCAGTGTTAGGGTGGGAGAGACGTGGGTACCGAGTTTCACCGACTGTGGGCGGTTGGAGAGGAAGTCCATTATCCAGTGGCAGATGGAGGGAGAGAGTCCTAGGTGTGCAAGTTTCTCCACCAGAATCTACGGGATAATGGTGTTGAAGGCTGAGCTGAAGTCCAGAAAGAGCATTCTGACGTAGCTCCCCCGGTGGTTGAGACCTGATCTCGAATCGACTCCAGTGTGAAATGCAGAGAAAGGACATTTTGTGGATGGGTCGTGTTACAAGGATGAAATGAAATGAAATGATCTGCATTTATATAGCGCTTTACAGTGTGCTTCTCATTTCCCAATCGCGGCCGTGCGGCCATATAAGGTGCTAACCTGCTTATTGGGGGCATAAGGGGTTCAGTGTCTTACCCAAGGACACTTCGACATGTAACACGGAGAAGCCGGGATTCGAACTGCGATCTCTTGATCCCAAGACGAGAGCTCTACCTCCTGAGCCACTGCAGCCCCTAAGGCTCATGTAGGAAATCATGATGGATTAGTGGTAATTAAACAGGTGGCTGAGTGGTTAGTGCATCCGCGGCACAGTTCTGTGGTCAAGTCAAGTCAAGTCAAATCATTTTTATTTGTATAGCCCTTAATCACAAAGAGTCTCAAAAGGCTGCACAGGTTATTGCACAGACTATTATTACACGATCCCCTGATCTGAAAGCAACATGAGGGCAAGGAAAAAGTCAAAAACCTCAACATGAGGAAAATGAAGAAACCTTGAGAAGGGACTGCACATGTGGTAATCCCCCTTTCAGGATGACCAGGCTGAAATGGATGTTGCAATTACAAATAATACAGAGATATTGTCAACAAAAAGTATAGGTTATTCATATGCTATAGAGCAGAAGTGTGTTTTAAGCTTAGATTTAAGCATTTCCACTGAGGTTGCAGATCGGATCTCCGGGGGAAGAGCATTCCACAGCACCGGTTTCCGGATGGAGAATGCTCTCGAACCTGCGGAACACTTCTTGGCTCTTGGGATCACCAGTAGACCAGCGTTTTCAGAACGAAGGCTTCGGACCGAAACATATGGGGAAATCAAATCTGAAAGATATGAGGGAGCAAGTCCATGTATGGTTTTGTATAAAAACCATACACGAGAACCTTGAAATCACATCTTAGGCCAACAGGGAGCCAATGCAGGTTAGCTAAAATCGGCGTAATGTGATCAGACTTCCTTGTTCTAGTTAAAAGCCTTGCTGCAGCATTTTGTGCCTGCTGTGGACTCTTGATTCTGGGAGACCGGGGAGTAGTGCATCACAGTAATCGAGACGGGAGGTAACAAACGCGTGAAATATAATCTCCGCATCCGACTGAGACAGCATAGGACAAATGTTGCGAAGATGAAAGAAAGCGGTTCTAGTAATTTTTCTTCACTGTTGTTTGAAAGGACAGGTCGGGGTCAAATATGACACCTACATTTTTAACCGAGTCACTCTGTGTGATGTGACATTTGTCAATGTTCGGAGCAGTTTTTGAGAATAAATCACGGCATTTAGGTGGAACCATGACTAACATTTCGGTCTTTTCAGAATTAAGACGCAAGAAATTGAGTGATATCCACTCTTTTATCTCAGTGAGGCAAGACTCCAAATTTCCACAATTTAGTGTGGCAGATTCCTCCAACGCAAGATATAGTTGAGTGTCATCTGTGTAGCAATGGAAACTGATATTATACTTGAAAATAATATCACCTAATGGAAGCATGTAAATGCTGAAAAGAAGGGGGCCAAGTACTGAACCCTGCGGAACACCACAGGTAACACTTAAGGGCTCAGATGTCATTTCGCCATATTTAGCACAGTGCGTCTTATCTGAGAGGTAGGATCTGAACCATGAGAGGACGGTTCCTGAGGGACCAATCCATTTTTCCAACCGTTCTAGTAAGATATTATGGTCCACAGTGTCAAAAGCAGCACTAAGGTCCAGCAGCAGCAAAAGTGATGAAGCGCCAGAGTCCATTGCCAGTAGAATATCATTGGTTACCTTAATCAGAGCTGTCTCAGTAGAGTGGTTAGCCCTGAATCCTGATTGCATTGATTCAAAAAGATTGTTTTCAGATATAAAATCATTCACCTGCTGTGCCACCACTTTTTCAAGTACTTTAGAAAGAAACGGTAGGTTTGACACAGGTCTATAATTACATAAGATTTCTGGATCAAGGTTGGGTCGTTTCAGTATAGGTTTAATAACAGCGGACTTAAAAGCCGCTGGAACTACACCTGAGGAGTGATATGTTTACAATGTTTTGAACTGAAGGTCCAAGGACCCCAAAAAGACCTTTAATAAGCGAACCGGGGAGCGGGTTGAGCAGGCAAGTCGTCGGTTTGGCCGTATTCACCAACTGTTTAAGATTTTCGAGTGACAGATCACTAAATCGGGACAAATTCCCTGGACAGCCACCATGTCGTGCATCTATAGATTCCAGCCCTTTAATATGTGATGTATTAACACTGTCTTTAGAAATTTCTTCCTGTATGCATTGAATCTTCTTATTAAAGAATACCATTAAATCATGGGCTGAATGGGTAGAACTATCTGGGATAATCTGTTTCCTTGTTAGCGATGCTACAATGTCGAAAAGGATTTTGGGGTTATTCTTTTGTGAGGGAATCACCTTCGAAAAGTAGGCTGATTTTGCAGAGGCAACAGCTGCTTTATACTTAAACAAGCTGTCACACCAGGTTTGACGGAAAACCTCAAGCTTGGTAGCGCGCCATTTTCTTTCAGATTTCCTGCATTCTTGTTTAAGGGATCTAGTTTCATCAGTAAACCAAGTCGTGCGTCTTTTAGGTCGTGATTTAAGTCGTATGGGCGCTACTGAATACATGACACTAGCCAGGGTAGCATTAAACTCATTCATGACTGAGTTTATTAATAGAGGCTTTTTTCAAAGGAAACAATGCAACTGCTCCTGAAAGAAGATCAGAGAGCTCAGAAACTATGCCAGTGCTTATATTGCGTCCGCTAAATACTTCAGCTTTTTTAATACTACATTTAGCTAGCACCTCAAATGTAACTAAATAATGATCCAGAGTGACGGTAGTACGCGGTAACCTCATGTTTGAGGTTGAAACTCCTCGAGTCAGAACCAAGTCTAGCGTGTTACCATCGTTATGAGTTGGCCAATCAACTACTTGATTAAAGCCAAATGTATCAATTAGAGACCGAAACGCAACAGCAAGTGAACTGAGTGGGGAGTTCATATGAATGTTAAAGTACCCCATAATTACTATTTTGTCTGCATAGGTTACTAGGTCAGACAACAGTTCTGAGAATTCATCTAAGAAAACTGAGTATGGTCCTGGTGCACGATAAATAGTTACTACATAAATTGACAATAGGGAGGACGGCATAACAAGAGCCTCGAACGCCTTATGATTATTAGAGGTACAAGGAGTAAGTTTGAGTATTTTTTCAGAAATTAGCGTGACATCGCCACCCTTCTTCAAAGAGCATGCTACATGACTGCTCACGTAGTCTTGAGGAGAAGCCTCATTTAACGGTAAAAACTCATCCGGTCTCAACCAAGTTTCACACGGACCAATCAGGTTAAGTTTGTAATCACGAATAAGATCATTAACAAGTAAAGCTTTAGATGCAAACAATCTAAAATTTAAAAGACCTAATTTTAGCTTTGCTGAATCGTTTAACTTAGCTGAAGTCTTTGTAGAGATCGTCACAAGATGTCGCCGTTCGGGCGTGTTGAGTCTCAGGTGTCGGTTAAGTCTAAGGCGTCAGTTGACCGGCAAGATTGATGAAGTAATAATGGTGGAATTAGGCACATCGTTGTGTCCTTTTCTGTCGTTTTGCTGATGTAGCTCCTTTAGCTTCACACACTTCCCAGCGCGACCACCCCGCTTTTTGTCTACGGTCTCTTTGCCGTCTCCGTCGCTTCATAAGTGGGTTGGCTGTCCGCAGAGATCCCGGATCTCTTAGTATCTCGTTCGGGATATCAAAGGTGGTATAAAAAGTGCCTGAAAAGTAGAAATTTAGACGCACACCCAATTGAATAAGTTCCTCCCGACTATAAGTATTGTTGGCCACGCATGTGTCCAGAAAAGAAAGCAAAACAGACAATAGAACGGTAACAAATAGAAGATTAGCTGGAGAGCTACGAGCCGCAGCATCCATGTGCGCCGCCATCTCATGGGATCAAATCCAGCTACCGTCCTTCCTGTGCGGAGTTTGCATGTTCTACCCGTGCTTGCGTGGGTTCCTTCCGGGCACCGCTGGTTTCTCCCGCATTAAAAACATGCATGTCAGGTTAATTCGCAAGGCCAAATTGTCCCTAGGTGTGAATGAGCGAGTGATTTGTCTGTCTCTGTGTGCCCTGTGACTGGCTGGCAACCAGTTCAGGGTGTCCCCTGCCCACTGCCGTAAGATAGCTGGGATGGGTTCCTGGACCTTCCTGAGGATAAGCAGTGCAGATAATGGATGGATAGATAAACAAGAATCTAAAGGGAAAGTAGCAAATGTGTACACAGATTCAGTGTATGCACATGGGGTTTGTAATTCATACCATTTTCCGGTTCCGGGTTATCGAGTGGCGGGAATTTTGTGTTGCTCACGTCGTCGCGTCTACGAGATTGTTTCAGATTCCTACTATACCAGAATTCTGGATTGAGACTTTTTATCTTGAAAAGTTTCGGGTAAGTATCTCGGACGATTGGCGCAAGGTAAGTGCCGCGCACAATTGTTTTACAGTCGGAAGCTGCTGCCGATCGTTGTTGAAGGATATCCCCTCCCACGGCTGCTAGGACGCTCTTGGCATCCGACGCTTACAAGTAAGTATGGGTTGCTGTAAAGGTTGCTCCCGTGTCCGTAGGCAGGTTGCCCTTCTAGAGGGACGTGTCCGTGAGCTAGAGCAGTTTAAACGGAAAATGTTAGGTGCCTCGGACACAACTGTTAGCGTGGGTTGTAGCGAACCTGCTAGTCCGGTTAGCATTAGCCCTAAACGGCATGCTAATCGCGGTGAGCCAATTCAGACGCATAACAAGTTCAGCCCCCTAGCTAGTCCCACTCCACCCCGGTCTACTGGCTCCCGCACCCTAGTTATAGGTGACTCCATCACCCGTAACATAAAGCTTAGCACCCCAGCCACGGTTATGTGTATTTCTGGGGCCAGAGCACCCGACATTGAGGCTAATTTGAGGGAGCTGACGAGCAAACCTAGACACCAGGACAGGGCTAGCTACACCGATATAGTCATTCACGTCGGCTCCAATGATACTAGAATGAGACAATCTGAGATTACAAAGAAAAATATTGCTAGGACCTGTAATCTCGCCAGAAAGATGAGTCGGCATCGAGTAATTGTCTCTGGCCCCTTGCCTGCGAGAGGCAATGATGAGAGGTTTAGCAGACTAGTCTCGCTAAACCGATGGCTGGCAAGTTTTTGCAATCAGAAGGGATTTAGGTTTGTGGATAACTGGCCTGATTTCTAGGGCCGACCTGACCTGCTGAGGAGAGACGGCCTTCACCCTAACTGGGAAGGTGCTCTCACTCTTTCTAAAAATATAGATTACTGTTTAAGCCTTCCATGACAGGATACACTAGTGCAGGCCAGGTCACAGGTGATTAGTGAACCTGTTACCATGGGTGTGGAGTCTGTAACGCTAGAGCTAACTAGCGCTATGCTAGATTCATGCAATTCACATAGTTTTTCTAGTTTAGAGTGTTCTACTGACTGCACCATACACCCTGATTTATACTATTCTATAGCATCTTCTTCTGTGCCTCTTACCTCTGTTTCTCCTTTGTTAGGTGAGGAGGGAGAAGAAATAACATTATTTTCTACCAATAGTCATCCTGCTACTCCACCGGTCAACAATATTCCTGTGGTATGGAATTCGGGCCGCATCTGCCGTCATGCAAGGCACAAGACCCGGGACCGGCAGTCGAATCCTGTGGTGGTTACCACTAAGGTGCAAAACTCGCGAAAGGTTTCAGCTCAGTCCACAGTGCTGAAGCTTGGCCTTCTTAATATTAGATCACTAGCCTCCAAAGCTTTACTTGTTAATGACCTTATTAATGAACACAATCTTAACCTTATTGGCCTTTGTGAGACCTGGTTGAAACCAAATGAGTTTGTAGTGTTAAATGAGGCTTCTCCCCCTAACTTTGTGAGTGCGCACTTGGCACGACCATGCAAAAAAGGTGGAGGTGTTGCTCTTATATCGGAAAATAGGTTGAAATTTACTTCTAATACCCCTACTAGTTTTAAAACGTTTGAAGCACTTGTTATGAGGTCCTTAATGTCAACACCAATTTATGTAGTTGTTGTGTATCGCCCACCTGGACCATACTCAAATTTTTTGGAAGAATTTTCTGATTTGTTAACAGACTTAGTTACGTATGCGGACAATGTTGTAATTATTGGTGATTTTAATGTTCACATAAACTCCCCATCAAATTCACTTGCAATTGCATTTAAGTCACTGATGGATACATTTGGTTTCAATCAAATAGTTGATGTGCCAACTCATAAAGATGGGAACACTCTAGATCTTGTCCTGACCCGTGGCGTAGTAGCCTCAAATGTTACAGTGTTACCGTATCCTAATGCCATCTCTGATCACTATTTTGTTAAATGTGAGGTGTTGTTTAATGTTTACTGTGATAAGGAAAATATAGGCTTTAGCAGTCGCAATATCCGCCCTAAAACGGTGTTAGCCTTAAAAGAATTATTACCTACGGTAACTGCAGCCTTCCCTTCGTACACTGGGTCTGTTGACTCACTTACAAACAACTTCAATACTGCTTTGGTAAATGTTCTTGATTCTGTGGCGCCCCTAAAGTATAAATTCCGACCCAAGAAGAATACACCTTGGTTTACTGAAGAAACTAGGTTACTCAAACAAAGTTGCAGAAAAATTGAACGAAAATGGCGCACTACTAAGCTGGAGGTTTTTCGACTGGCCTGGTGTGACAGTTTGCTGAAATATAAAGTAGCTCTTGCCTCAGCTAAAGCTTCGTATTTTTCTAAGATTATTGTTGAACATAAGAATAATCCAAAATTTTTATTTGACACAGTGGCGAAACTTACCAGACAACAACTTAACCCAAATGGTTGCACTCATTCTGCTAATGACATTATGGAATTTTTTAATAAAAAGATTCAACTAATCAGGAATGAAATTTTAAAAGAACGCTCTGTTTCCTCCTCCTATATCAAAGATGTGGAGGTGCTAGGTATGGACTGTGTCAGCGGTTGTTTAGAAACATTCTCCAGTTTCAATGAATTGTCCCTTGATAATCTAACACAGATGGTCAGTAGGGCCAAACAAACTACGTGCCTGCTTGATCCGTTTCCAGCTTCACTGGTGAAGGATCTGTTTGAGATCTTAGGACCATCAGTTTTAAATATTATTAATATATCGCTATCCTCGGGTATTGTTCCTGTAGCCTTCAAGTCTGCCGTCATTAAACCCACGCTTAAGCGACCTAACCTTGACCCAGAAAGCCTAGGTAATTATAGGCCAGTGTCAAATCTGCCATTTCTTGCGAAATTACTTGAAAAGGTCGTTGCACAGCAGCTAAATGACTTCATGTCAGAAAATAACCTTTTTGAAACTGTCCAGTCAGCATTTAGAGCAAATCATTCTACTGAGACAGCCCTTGCAAAAGTAACCAATGATCTCCTTTTAACAATAGATTCTGGTGCCTCATCAATGTTACTGCTGCTGGATCTCAGCGCTGCTTTTGATACGGTCGACCACAACATATTATTGATTCGTCTAGAACGCATTGGTATCTCAGGAACTGTACTCTCGTGGTTTAGGTCCTACCTGTCAGACAGGATGCAATGTGTTAACTATGGCAATATGACCTCTAAACAATCTAATGTCCCTTGTGGTGTTCCTCAAGGCTCTGTACTTGGCCCCCTTCTTTTTAGTATTTATATGATCCCGCTTGGTGACATTATCCGCAAGTATAATATTAGTTTCCATTGCTATGCAGATGACACTCAACTGTATGTGCCACTGGAAAAAACTGGACATTTAAGTTTTAGAAATCTGGAGGATTGCCTTACTGAGATTCAAAGATGGATGTCAAATAATTTTTTACGCCTTAACCCAGAAAAAACTGAAATGTTGATTATTGGTCCAGCTCACTGTCGTCATTTGTTTTCAAACATTACCCTGAACCTAGACAAATGTAATATCACCCATAGTGACTCGGTCAAAAATCTAGGTGTTATATTTGATCCTAACCTGTCGTTTCAGGTACATGTGAAAAATATTACTAGAATAGCTTTCTACCACCTCCGTAATATTGCGAAGATTCGTTCAATGCTGTCCCAATCAGATGCAGAGATTTTAATTCATGCGTTTATTACTTCTCGGCTTGATTACTGTAATGTATTGCTTTCTGGTCTCCCGATGTCTAGCATTAAAAGTTTGCAGCTGGTTCAGAATGCGGCAGCTAGACTTTTGACTAAGACTAAAAAGTTTGAGCATATTACACCTGTATTGGCCAACTTGCACTGGCTCCCAGTCCACTTAAGATGTGACTTTAAGGTTCTCTTATTAACATATAAATGTTTGCATGGGCTTGCACCCTCTTATCTCTCCGATTTGATTTCCCCCTATGTTCCTGCACGGAGTCTGCGCTCGGAAATTGCCGGTCTACTTGTGACTCCGAGAGCCAAGAAGTCTGCGGGCTCGAGAGCGTTCTCCATCCGGGCCCCGGTGTTGTGGAACGCCCTGCCTCTGGAGATAAGATCTGCAACCTCAACGGAAGTTTTTAAATTGAGGCTTAAGACACACTTCTATTCCAAAGCATATGATTGATGCCCACCTTGTATTCTGTTTTGTCCTGTCTTTTTCTGAGGCCTGCCTGGCTGATACGAAGGAGAAGGATGATCTGGGATGGGTCAACGGACCGGGGTCTGACCTGCAGCATGTCAACCCCTGCATTTACCAGCTGGCGTCGTCGTTGATGTCATGCTCTTTCCGGACATTTTCAACATCTTACCTAGTGTTTACTATTCTGTGTACAGTAATGCTAATTGTAATTCACCCTGTTCAATCCTGGAAGGGGGATTACCACATGTGAGGTCCTTTCTCAAGGTTTCTCTTTTCTCTTCACACTGAGGTTTTTGAGTTTTTCCTTGCCCGCATGCTGGTTTGCTGGTTTGCTGGTTTAAGATCAGGTAATTGTGTAATTTTGTAACTGTAATCCTGTGCAGTCCTTTGAGACATTTTTGTGACTAAGGGCTATATAAATAAATTTGACTTGACTTGACATGAAGCGGTTTGGAAACAGCGTGAATATAAAAAAAGTGATGGCAAACCAATACATCATTACAAGCAGATTGTGATTTAATTTCAGTTATACGAAGCGGATACGGCTGGCAATTGTTAAGTGTCAGGCACACAGGAAAACAAAATAACAATATTGTGCATGAAAATAATGCAGCTGATGAGGCAGCAAAATTGGCTTAAAAAGCCAGCTTGCAGTTTTAGCACCTTTAGTGTTGATAGAGCCAGATGATCTTGTAATAATGGAACAGGAAACTGGTATAAGTGAACATAGTTTGTGGCAGAAAAGAGGTGCTACAAAACATGAGAAAGGACTATGGAGGTTGCATGAGGGATTGTTGGTTGCACCAGTCGCCTTATTGACACTGCCTATATCAGAGACACACATTCCGGATCAATATGCAAGGGGCTGGTCACCCTATTTGCAGGAAATTGTAGATGACGTTTGCAGCAGATGTGGGTAGAGTAACCAGAATTTTTACTCAAGTAAATGTACTGTTACTTCAGAATAATATTACTCAAGTATAAGTAAAAGTAGTCATCCAAATACTTACTTGAGTAAAATCAAAAACGTATTCAGTAAAAAAATTACTCAAGTACTAGGTAACTGTAGCAATGCCCGAGTTATTGATTTTTTCTTAGAAACCAATCAGATCATCAAAATATCAAACTCCATCCAATCAACCAAAAATTTCATTTAATTTTAAAGTAGATTAAAATAGACAACCTAAATTTAAGTGATTTAATAAACAACTAGACAATTCCCGTGGCAATTCTAAGAGTTGTGATTGATCTGGCAGATGTTGGTAGAGAACCGGTAGCGTTGAGTTGTCAGCATTATGAGTTAGCATAAAGTTTTTAACTCAGAGAGATGTATTTGTAATTTTTAACTTGGTTCTGTGGGGGGACTTGTCACCATCAGTTTTTATAGCTAGCATGAGTAAGCATAGCATCAACCTCTTATCGCTAATACTTGGGCTGGCTGTGCCAGCCCAACCCATTGTCGACAGTGTTTACAGCTAGCTTGCGCTAATACTTGGGCTGGCTGTGCCAGCCCAACTCGTCACCAACAGTTTTTACAGCTAGCATGAGTAAGCATAGCATTGACCTCTCATCGCTAATACTTGGGGCCAACTAATCACGAACAATGTTTACAGCTAGCGTGCGCTAATTCTTGGTCTGGCTTCTACAGTCATTTGAAATTATCAGTTAGCACCTGTGAATTAATCTTAACCCTCGTAGGTCAATGTGTTATTTATCCAGTCATTCATCCATTTTCTGCACTGCTAATTCTCACGAGGGCCAGGGGTTCCTGGAGCTCAAAATTGTTATTTCATTCATACCTAGGGACAATTCCGACCGGCCAATTAACCTAACATGCATGTCTTTGGAATATGGGAGAAAACCGGAGTGCCCGTAGAAAACCCACGCAAGCATGGGGAGAAAATGAAAACTCCAGACAGAAGATTCGATCGGGTCGCGGGGGTGCTGGAGCCCATCCCAGCAATCATCGGGCAGTGGGCAGGGGACACCCTGAACTGGTTGCCAGACAATCGCAGGGCACACAGGGACAGACAACTTGGTCACTCATTCACACCTAGGGACAATTTGGACCGGCCAATCCACCTGAATAGCATGTCTTTGGAATGTAGGAGGAATCCGGAGTGCCCGGAGGAAACCCACGCAAGCACGGGAGTACATACAAACTCCGCACAAGAAGTCTGGTAGCTGGATTTGAACCCACACAGGAGGTTCCCAAGACCTTAGAACTGTGCCGCACACGCGCTTACCACCACACCGCATATATATATATATATATATATATATATATATATATATATATATATATATATATATATATATATATATATATATATATATATATATATACATATATATATATGTAAAGAGGCTCAAAAGGGCTGCACAGAACACAGATTATTGCAAAACTACAGACTATTATGACACCATCCCCTGATCTAAAACCCACATACGTTTTTTATACATTTTTTTTCCCTTTATAAGACGAAGGTTTCTGTTTTTTAACATCTTTACGAAATTCTGTATCCGCCGCTACCTTCTGGAAACCTGCCAGCTGTGTTCTGCTCTTTTGAGTTTATGCTCCACGCTGAATATAGGCCTCCAGAGACAAGGGCGTACTCATATTGCTAGTTACTCTCTTAAACACAACTGTCATTAGGTCATACTTCCTGTCAGGCAGTCTTCAGTGAAACCGTCAGCTTGAGTCAGCAATCATCTTCCTCATTTTAGTAAGTTGTGTCTGTTTTTCTAAACAAATAGTAATTAGTTGTTATTTTAAAAATTTCCAAGTATTTAATTAACAAGACAATTGTAATCCTTGTGTCTAAATAATTACAAATGGCAATAGCAAAAAATAATACTTATGGCAGGGGTCACCAACTTCTTTCATGTGTCGAGCTACTTATTGTCACTAATTAGTGCAAACTTAGCTCGATTGCTTGATGAATACCCTAAAAAGTAGCTTGATGGTTAGCTAGAAAGTTAAACTGGTACAAAACTAAAAGGGAGAGAGAAAGCTAAAAACCCACTAAATAGCCAGATAGAAAGCTAATGGAAAACGTTACCTTTCTATCAAGAAAGGAGGCCAAAATTGATCTTGATAACAAGCAAGACCTCTTGTGTTTAAAGGGCAATATATATTTTTTTTACTTGACTTGACCAAAAAGAAGCAGGGAGATAACTAGCTACAAAACTATAAAAGTAGCTAGATAGCTATCCAAAAAAATGTCCACATTTTTGCTCACTTGTGTTTAAAAACCATAAATTGTAATTTAGTTTATTGTATTACCTGTAAAATAAATTAATAAATTGATGAATAAATACATTTGTTTAATACATGAATAGAAAGCAAAAGAGTGTTATTTAGAGGAACTGAGAATTAGCAGGGCTAGCTACCGACCCATAGTATTCCTCCTGACATGTTCACAAATCTAATCACATCGTCTAGTCTGCCTGACTTCAGTCCACAGGATCTGTACCACTACGTTTTGAATTGAGTATTCCCATGATCCAAAAGCTTGATCTAATAGCTTATAAAAGACTGGAAGCTTATCAGTTCTCCGTGGCTGGTATGCGTTACTGCATTCATTGTATCGAAAAATGCACCCCTGGCGTGAAATGTCTCCCTCACGCAGACGTTATTAAAACGACTTTATATCTAAATTTTGGGGGACTGTAATATAACAGTTAAGCACCTTGAATCTGGTATCGAATTCACTTTTGTGCATGTTGGTTATATTTACTTTGGCAAAATTTTTCTTTATCATTTGCCTCCCACTTTCACCTTTGATAATTGATCTTGGCGTAAGAAGTTTTATGGTAGAGCGTAGTTTGTAATGCATGACATTTGGAAGATTACTGCTTTGAATCTCTCGCTGGTTAATCTAATTGAAAGCAGCTCATTTATGTATCCATCGATTGGTAAGAAATAGCAATGATAAGACACTAACATTGGCAGTTAGCACTAGCTAACTTACTGATGGCTATAATGAGTGTCTTTGACGTGACTTTGACGGAAATACAACAAAATACTTGCTACAAATCCTGGAATACTTTGAGGTCTCCATTTGATTGCAGATGAACACCTCTGTCTTCGGTATTCATCGATAGGGATACGATAAAATTCCAAATCGGGCTTAGAACCTTGCTGGTCGACAGAGCCCAACGCACAGCAATAAATCACCATCGTAAAAAGTAGTATATTCTTCTATCTTGGTTGTTGATATTTGCTCCAATTCAAATGCTCATTAAAATGCTGATCGCTAGGGGGCGTTCTGCTCTCTGTCATGGCTGTCATTCTGCAGGATAAGTCAACGTGACGTCACTTGCTTTTTCTTGTTTTTTCATTTTTTTGCCTTCATTTGTTTCTTTTTTGTTTTCGTTTTCTTATCTTTTTTCTTCTTTTTTTCTTGCTTTTTACCTGTTTTGTTGTTTATTTTCCCCCTTTCTTTCCTTTTTGTCTTCTCTTTTTAAGCTTTTTGCTTTGTTTTTATTCTTTTTCCCTTTTTAATTTATTTCCTCCTATTTTGTTTCTTTTTATCCCAGCTCTTCACTTATTTTTATCTCATTTTCTTTATGGTTTTCTTCTTTTTTTCTCTTTTTTCCTTTTTTAAATTTTGTTATTCTTTTTTTCTTTTTAATTGCTGTCTTTTTTCTTTTTTGCTGGATTATAACACTTTTTTTGTCGTTTTGTGCATAATGTTACATGATGATTGGTAATATGTGGATTAAAGCAACAATAACAATCTGAGGCTTGGGATCCAAAAGAGACGGCTATTTTAGTCAGCTATACCGAAAGAACCACTTTTTGAAAAAGAGACGCAACTCCCATCACTATGACAAAAAGATATGCTGAGAGGGGACTGACGCACACAATGTGTGCTGTAGAGGGCAGGAGAGTCCACTACTAGTGTCTACTGACATATACAATATAAATAAGATGCCCACACTGCCGTCAGTACTCCATCAACTTTTCTTTGGGTGGGTAGATCTTGTCAATTGGTGGGCACTGCCAAATACCTATTTTACATTTCATTAAAATTATGTTTTTTTTTTTTTTGTTTACAGTTACAATAACGTTATATGTGATATATCTCAGGTAAGCATGTATCCAAAAAGTCTTGTTGGAGTGACTAGAATTTGACTAAATCAATCAATTAATCAATCAATACATACTGTACTTATCAGAAAAGCACCATAATATAAAAATATAGATATCACTGAAAGTGCATATGTACGGAATTATCAATGTGCTGCTTATGTGAAAAAATGTCACTTTTAAGCAAAATACAACTGCTGAATGGCACACACATGCCTTAGTTTAGAAGAATAAACTACACATTTGCACCAAGTTTTATTATCTTAGCTGTACAGATTAGTAAATACAGTCAATCCAAATAAATATACAAATGCTCATGCATAGAGGACAAACTATATCAAGCAAACATGACGTTTAATGGCAGCTTGCGTGGAACAAATTTATGGCTATATACACTACACTTTGTACATGTCTATGAGGGGTGGGCAATACTTGGAAATTTGGTATTTATCCAATCCAAGGAAAAACAAAGTTGTATTGATTGATACCGGTACGTGTTGCTTGGAAACATCATGATCATTTGATAGAATAACCGGGGGATGATGGGGTGTGCGATGTATGCAGAGACGCGGCGCTTTGAAAAATGTGGTAGAAGAGCAAATTATCAACCCTCGGACAATCCGATCGAAGTATTTGCTTAGTATCAATAATTCCATATTTGGATCGACCATCCCTCCCCTAGTGTGCAAGCGTGATAAAACATTTTGCAAGGCTACTTCCTAATCATCTGCAAGCGGGCCGGTTTCCGCCTGGACCTTTTCAATGAGACACTTCCTTTTTCACAGCAAAGCATTTTTGAGTTGTTTTCAATGCAAGCAGGAATTGTATAAAACTTGTATTTATTCTTTCATTCCAGTCCATTGGTTTATTCTAACATTTACTTCCAAAAACACACCAACAGATGAACTTTTTCTGAAAGCTTTATTCGACTAAAAAATAAAATAATAATAAAATGCTCTTTTAAGAAAAAAATAAAGGTTCAATAAGATTAAATTACTCTTATCCATTATTTTTAGTTTGGCTCTTGTAAATATGTCAATCAATATTTACTTTGTCAATGCTAACTATAATAACTATCATAACAAAATATTGTGATGACTCCCATAACACTACGTAATAGTTCAGAAAGTGAATGTACATATGACTATTAGCATGAATATAAATGTGTTCTGTTATAAACTGAAAACTATATAAATCTCCTACATTAGTGAATGACAAATATGCTTCGGCTAAGTAAAATACATCACTTATTCTTATCAAGGTATAATCTTAGCTGTGCACATGAGTATCTATATAAAAGTAACACACATTGCTGCGATTAAGACATTCATTTGCAAAAGTGCACCGAGCTCTGAATTTTCATCAATAAGTGTTCTCAGAGCTGTAAATCTTAATTAAATCAGCTTTTAAGCAAAAAATACTATCTACACCAGTGGTTCACAACTGGTCTGATTCAAGTACTGTAATAATATTCCCTTCAAAGCAGTAATGTCCAAAGTCCAGGCCGGGAGCCAGTTACGGCTCGTGATTACATTTGTACTGGCCTCTGTGATAAAATTAAAAATCTGTGGATAAC
Organism: Urocampus carinirostris; assembly: GCF_059441175.1. Lineage (NCBI taxonomy): Eukaryota > Metazoa > Chordata > Actinopteri > Syngnathiformes > Syngnathidae > Urocampus > Urocampus carinirostris. Next base: position 40,595,592 of record NC_142362.1, on the reverse strand, counting down.
CAGTAATGTTGCCCGTAGTATAAAAAAAATTTGTAAGGCTTGGAAAAAAAATTACCAAAAAAGTGTAGCAATTTGATCACTCTGAATCTCTGTCGTTTGTATTCTTCCTTGTTTTTGTTTCTGGTTGCACTACACAATACAGAAATATTTAGTGGTTAAATCAATTTATCATCTGCATTTCCAATGAAATCCAAATGCTTCCCTTCAGTAGCTTTGTCCTTGATATAATAAATTAAATATCTCATATATTCTCCACTGTACCTACACTTGGCCTAAATCTATTCTATTATTTTTTGGGGGGCAAAAGTAAATAGCTAAATAAAATCAGCAACAGCAGATAAAAAAAACAATCTTTTTTTCATTCTTTAATTTATTTTATAGTTTTTTGGTCGTGCAATCTTAAACAGCGTGCTAAAACTAAATACTTCATTAAATACAGTAAAACTCGGTTAATCCAAATTCAAATGGACCGGGAAAATTATCCGGATCATCCGAGTATTAGCAGATGTCTGGTATTCTCAGACCCCCTGACCTCAAAACTTATGTTTAGTAGAAAATACATGATTAATTCATCCGGTTTCAAATTTTACATGAATTCATGCGTTTATATTCACGCAGTTGAAGTGAAAATTGTAGCGTGTAAGAACGGGAGTCTGAGGCAGCTTTATTGACGTAGCTCTTCCATGTCAATAGCCCGTTGCTATCTCTCTAACCGGAAGAAAGGACAGTGCAACTTGCTTACCTGTATGACTGGAATTCTATACCCAACAACAGTGTTCTGTAGGTAGATTACGTAAGGCAAGAAAGGCAACGGGTCCAGACGGCATCAGCTCCAGACTCCTAATGTCCTGCGCAGATCAGCTGTGTGGGATTGTTGAGCACATGTTCAACCTGAGCCTTAAGTTGAGGAGAGTATCACAGCTGTGGAAGACATCCTGCGTGGTACTTGTGCCCGAGACTCCGCACCCCAAGGACTTCAACAACTACTGTCCGGTGGTCCTAACATCCCATCTTATGAAGACCCTGGGTCGGATGGTCCTTGTCCATCGCGGCCCCTGGTGGGACCATCACCAAATCCACTCCACTTTGCCGACCAGCCTGTCATTGGGGTGGATGATGCCGTTATCTTCCTCCAACACCAAGCTCTCTCTCACCTGGAGAAACTGGGGATAACTGTGAGAGTCATGTTCTTCGACTTATCCAGTGCTTTCAACACTATACAGTCTGCACTTCACCTCACCTCACTGAATGGATTTTGGAATACCTTATCAACCGTCCTCAGTATGTCGGGACACAGTCTGCAGTACAGGGGCCCCGCAGAGAATGGTGCTGGCTCCGTTTCTCTTCACTGCAGATTTTTCATAAGACACACCCACTTGTCACCTGCAGGGTTTTTTTGATGACTAAGCAATCTTTGGACTCATCACGGATGGGGACGGCAGTGAGTATATAGAACTAACACAGGACTTTGTGGACTAGTGCCTCCAGATCAAGGTGGGGAAAACAAACGAACTGCTGGTGGACTTAAGCAGACAAAGACTGCACCCCCCAACAATGGTGAACATTCAGGGAATGGATATCAAGAGGGTGAGACCTGATTTATAAACTGGACTGGTCTTACAACATAACTGCTCTGTATAAAAAAAAGGGTAGGGCGGTCGGGCGGTCGATATAACATTAATAAAAACCACATGGTGTTGCGCTATTTCTGAAAAAATACTCAAACTTACCTCCAATAATCATAAGGCTCTTGTCATGCGGTCCTCTTTCGTGTCAATTTTTGTAGTAACTATTTATCATGCCCCAGGACCATACTCAGTTTTCAGAGATGAATTCACTGAACTACCGGTCACTCGCGGGCCGGGCAACGGAGCGAGTTCAGCGGACATGGCGTCACACGGTGCGATGCAAGAAAAGGCGGCGGGCGTGATCGGGCTACCCCCGTAACTGGGGGGAGCCCACTCGTCCGACGACCCCAGTAGCGCGGCGCGACGACAGGCGGCCGTCTACTCGCGGCGGGCAAAAGGCGGCGGACGTGCGCGGGACCCCCGTAACTGTGTCGGCTTCGTGCGTATCGCGCCCGAAAGTACCCGGTGCGGCGCAAGTAAAAACCCTGTCGTGAATTTGTATCCGATCGTCCCGGGCGGACGTAAAATCGCCCAGCTGTACGACTCTTGGCGGTGGATCACTTGGCTTGTGCGTCGATGAAGAATGCAGCTAGCTGCCAGAACTAATGTGATTTGCAGCTGCGATTGGCTGGCAACCAGTTCAGGGTGTCCCCTGCCCACTGCCCGGAGATGGCTGGGATGGGCTCCAGCCCCCCCCCCCCCGACCCTAATAAGGATAAGCGCTGCAGATAATGAGATGAGATGAGATTTTTTTTTTTTTTTTTTTGGAAGGTGCGCCGCTACTTCGCGGATTTTCACTTATAGCGGGTGGTTTTGGTCCCCATTAACCGCGATAACCAAGGTCCCACTGTATATCATTTTCTAACAATATGAGGTTTGAACAATTTTTGTCAACATTTTTAACAGCAATTAAACACATTCACAATTTCATTATATCATATTCTAACAATATGAGGTTTGAACAATAATTATCGACACTTTTGACAGCAGTTAACCAATGTGTAAGGGCACAGCTCTGTCTTCCCACCCTCCCAAGCAGCATCCTCCAGTCTGGAAGTCCAGATAGCGTCTTTGAGGTTCTGGCTAAATGTTGTATTAAAGAAACTAAAGGATTTCGTGGCCGCAATATTTGCACTGTCATAGTTTCAAAGCTCTCTCATCTTCATCTTGTTTCCTTTGTATAAAGGCTCTATTGGCTTACTCATGAATGAGTTTAATGCTATTCTGCTAGTGTCCTGGATTATGTGGTGCCCTACGGCCTAAATCACGACCGAAAAGACGCACGCTTTGGTTTACTGATGAAACTAGATCGCTTGAACAAGAGTGCAGCCAATTTGAACGAAAATGGCAGGCTACAAAGCTTGAGGTCTTCCATCAAACCTGGTGTGACAGCTTGTCAAAGTATAAAGCAGCGCTTGCCTCTGCAAAATCAGCAAATTTTTCGAAGGTGATTGCAGCACAAAAGAATAACCCCAAAATCCTTTTCAACATTGTAGCATCGCGAACAAGGAACCGATTATTCCAGATGGTTGTACTTATTCAGACCATGACTTAATGGTCTTCTTTCGGGGCGGCAGCAGCTCAGGGGGTAAAACACTCGTCTTGGGATCACGTGGTCGCAGATTCGATTCCCGGCTCCTCCATGTTATATGTCGAAGTGTCCTCGGGCAGGACACTGAATCCCTAATGCCCCCGATAGCAGGTAGTTCTATTGCATGGTTGACACTGCTATCGGTTAGTGTGTATGGTGTTATTCTGGCATTAACTTAATTTAATGCATCTAAAATAACTCAAACATAATTTTTCCAAACTCTTCACCCCTAAATTGATCGTTTTCCAATTGAAAAACAAAAAACATTTTGGACCGGAAAAAATATTTTCTGGGAACTCCATAGGCCCTCGGACGTTATGTTGCACACCCTTAGCGTCAAACGCCGATTTCCCAAAAGACGAACGTTTTCGATTCCTTACGAGATGTGCTATCGGGTCCATCTAAAACAATACATCTTAAACGGTCTTACTCTTTAAAAAACGTTTTTCTCGTTTCAATGAGCACTTCCGTTTGCGACGGTATTTTTCTCCATCTTTTTCTATTATTTCTTTCAGTTACGTGGGCCGATTAAACGCCAGCGCTGGACAAACATATAAGACAAGAAAGATAAGAATACAGGAAAGAACACAAACATTTACAACATTGAACAAACATAAAACATTTGACAAGACAGAGGGCCCCCAAAAATTAGTTTAATTAAGTCAGTGCACATTGAAGCCATGCGTTTACACAATTACCGAGTTTTGGTTATTTTTCCTTTTCTACACAATTTTCCTGAATTTTACATACTGGCAGTGTACTAATTTTTGGCCGTTGGCGTTGTAACCTCACTATTCAGTGTTGTTGCCGTGGGTGTAGGTTTCTCTGATCTTTGGTGTGTCGTCACCTTAGGGGCTGGAGTGACCCACCAATTGGTCCACCAGCTGTTAGCGTTTTGCTTATTATCCGTTACTTTAGTCTGTACTGTCGTTAACATATTTGGTTTCTGGTATTCAGTCGGCACTCCGACTGGTTGCACGTCTCTCTTTTGTCTGACTCATCCCATAATACTCGGGATTTCAGTAGTTCAAATTTGTCTTCTATTGCGAATTGCACTATTTATACACGTCTTTCTACTTAATAAAGGAAGCAAGGTTTTGGGTGCTCTGAGGAGAGTGATGAACAACAAGAGAACGAGAATGGATGCTAAGAGTGGACTGTATGAGAGTGTGATTGTGCCGACTGTGTTGTGTGGTGCAGAGACTTGGAGACGATTCAGTTTTATTAAGACGAAAGCAGTGTGTGTGTGTGTGTGTGTGTGTGTGTGTGTGTGTGTTCTGTCGTATCGATATATTAATAACTAAATGGAGTGGAATGGAACTATGCTGACTATAACATGAGACCAAACGAGACGCCACGCTCTATAGAGAATATATTGACTTATTTCATCATCACCTATAAACAGCTCAAAATTTTGCTTTCATTCTGCTTTTTAGAAAGAACCTAAAAAAATCTGTCATTAAAAGCGCAATTAACCACCAGTCCATCATCCCAAAAAAATGGTTCTAAGTCAGGGGTGGGCAAACTTTTGGCGTCACAGGCCTGGGGACACATCCAGTTTTTCTCATTTACATTTATGATGTTATATTTCATCATATTAATACATGTTTATTTATTTTGTGTATATGTATGAACCTTCACTGAACACCAGCATACCTTCAGGGCAGTTGCAGTTGATTTAACAGGGCTCGGTTGCATTTGGAACGGATTATTCCCGTTTCAATCAATTTCAATTGGATAACGTGTTTCGATGTACAACAGTTTCATTATTCCATATTTACTGCTAGAACCAATTAAACGTATAGGTAGAGGTACAACTGTGTTACTGTAGTGCCCGTAAGCCTGTTTTTGTTTTGTTTTGTCCCTGGGTGTTGGACAATTTTGCTAAATAAAAGTAACTGGTCGTTACGCAATTGAGTTCTGGTCCGGTCTGCACTTATTTCGTTTTCTAGTAATTTCCATCTCATATCTTGTTCTCATTTGGTTAACTGCAAATGAATGGCTGGATTAAACCCTAGAGGTTTAATCCTGACCCAGTTGTGGAAAAATGTGTTTGATTAATTTGTTTAATTAATTTGTTTAATTAATTTGTTTAATTAATTTGTTTAGTTAATTTGTTTACCCCTGTGCTCAGCATGTTTTTCTATAATACAATTTTTATGTATTGTGTGGTATGTATCTTCTTACTCTAAAGCAAAACAACATGTTATGTCTATGCTTATTTGCCTTCAATTAGATATTCATCCTTTTAATAATTCTCTTTTATTTTTATAGCTTTTCTATAAAAATACTGTTATATGTTTTGCACAATGCTGACAATTGTTTTGCACTACATTGACTATTTTTTCACCAAATGCATATTACACAAACCTCAACTATATGTAACATTTTACATGCAAAAAATTTTTGGGGTGTAAATATTGTATTAAACCTCATCTTTTCCGTTCCTTTACCTCACTTTGAAGATGGAGTGTCATGCCAAATTTAATTGTCAGTTACAATATGTTAACCCGAATGGTAACTATGTCCGTAAAGGTATATTCTATTCTATCATAAATGGTCTGCATTTATATAGTGCTATTCAAGACCCTGAGGAACTCCAAAAACACTACATAATGTGTTGTTTTTCATACTTTTGTCGCAAGTTTTTCATACCCAATTTTCAGCGAATTATTCTTATTTAAATAACGTATGTGCAAGGGATATGTTGTATATTACTATGTTGTATGTTTGCCTTAGTGTTTCTTTTTTTATTTTCAGAATTAAAGCAAAACAATATACTAGGTTAAGTATTTTGTGGAATTCAGGGGCACTTAGAGTCTCGTTAAGTTTTATCGTGCTTACGTACTGAGATGTTTTAGTAAATTAGCCAGATTATTCAATTTCTAAATTTTTCTCTAAATTTAAGTACTAGTAGACATTATCTTAGTTTAATTAATTTCTATTCATTCATTTCCCATGCAGTTATATTTTTAAATCACCATGATATGTCTCGAAATCCTTTAATCCGTTGGCTAACGAGATTACGTCATTGTTGTTGGTAATTGGTTAAGTCAGTCTTTTTCATTAGACAAAACGGCTTTTTTGCTCAATTCAATAAAGAGAGCCGGCTCAGAAATGCCCTGCTTGCACTTAACTTGGTATTTAGTTTTGTAGTTATTTTTTTTTAATTGATGTAGTGTACTATGTCTTTGTTTTAAAGCACTATATTGAATCGTTAGTTTTGTGATAATGTTTTAGTATATCTCTAGTGGCATTTTTGTATTACCGTATTACTGTCGTAGTATTTTTGTAAAATTTCTACGGTATTTTTCCTTCAGCGAATTTAATTTCACTGTGTGACGTTTGAGGGTTCCATATCAATAGAGGTGTACGACTTAAAATTCGACTCCCTCCCGCCATCACTTATGAGTGCTGAGGCTCATTTTGTCTGTCATTTTGTCTTAAATTATTGATTTAAAACCTGGTGCAAGCAAAGTTATTTTGTGAAAATGTCAAAAATTCCTAAAACTGAAGATACTTACGTATTTACTTTTAGCACAGGCGCTGGGCAATGGAGTAAAAGTGCGCATGTCCTGTTTATAGTTCCTAACACTTACCCAATCAAAGCGTTTGAGTTGCTTTGCTACAGCTTCTGGATAAAACGTTTGTTTTGGGTTAAAGTTTTTTCCTGTGAGTTTCTATTAAAAAATGTCTCGATAGTGAACCTAAATTGTTTAATTAGCTTCCTTATAAAGTATTTTTAGCAATTTACATCCAAAACGGGGACTGCTGGTGTGACAGCGTGACTGTAAACTGGAGTTACTGGAGTTTTCCATAACATGAGCATCACCCAGAGGCAGTGGATATGACACAATAACTAGAATTCGACTCTCTTTATTTATTATTTTTATTTTTTCATCATATTTTGTCCTGTTAAGCACTCTTATTTCGGTTGCACTACACAATGCAGAGACATCTCACATTTTTTCTTTTCCGTAATAATTTAATTTTGGTACTTTTGAGCTTCCATACCTTGGGGCCAGTGAGCCTTTAATGAGGTAAAATGTACTTGTACTTTCCAAATTCTCAACCGTTTTGGCATGTTGTACAGTAGTGTCACACTTAACCAGGCTGCTGTCTTTTTGATGCGTCAAGGTCTGCAACTGCAGCGCCGCTGTTCGGATCTCCGGCTGCACTTCAGGACCCGCGATTTCCATCCGTTGTTGCGATTTCTTGAGCTCTGCTCCTAGTAACAACCATATCAAACAACTTATTACCACACACAACTTTATCATACACGTCTTGTTTTCCTAATTTAACGTTACTGCCCTGTTGATCTTGGTCGGTCCCATTGACGGTGGCAGCGTGAGCCTTGGTACAGTGGTTCAGATGGTACCAGGTTGAGCTGCCCTCGACCTGGACTGCGGTCGGCGTTGCCCTCACGACGGTGTACGGTCCCTCACGCCTCGGTTGGAAACACCTTGATGTAGACGAGATCCCCTGGGACCACCATCTTCTCGAATGGTTGTTCGACCTTGGACTCTTGTCTCTTCACCAGTCGGTAGATGGCCTTCTGGACCGCCGTCAATTGTCTCATACAGTCTCTCAGTTCAGTTTGTAGTTGCTCAAGTGGCGGCCCCTTATAGGGACCTCCCAGATGGTCTGGTCTGCCTGTTAGCATTTCATGCGGTGTTAAATGTGTGATCCGATGAGTTTGCATGCGATAACTCATCAGCGCTAACGGTAGCGCATCCCCTCAGTTGAGCCTAGTACTCGCACAGATCTTGTTTATCTTTGATTTTAATGTTCCATTTACTCTTTCCACGTCCCCTGACTTTGTGGGCGATACACTGCACAAAACCGTTGTTTAATGTGTAATTTTTGTAGGATGCCCTTCACGACATTTTGAACAAATGCTTATTATGATTATCTGAGCTTATTTCTGACGGTATACCAAATCGCGGAATAACTTCTCTGATCAAAAACTTAATTACTGTTTCCGCACCTAGATCTTTTGATGGAACTGCTACATTTCCTGATATTATTCTCTGCACAGATTACACACTGGTTGAGCACTTCGTCTACCGTGGCCTGTAAATATGGAGACCTGTAACCTTTTTTCTTCAGCTATTTTACAACCTCCCCCCTTGCACAATGATCTAAATTGTGCTATTGTCAACTGATATAAAATCAAAGGTATTTTCCTGTTACCTATTCTCCTTAAAAATCCTCCTTATGCTCCTGCATCTGGAGAGACACATCACCGTTTCCTGGAAAGCATATTCAAAATACAATTTTAGCAGTATTCCTGTGTTAAAAATAAAATAATTTACAATCCAAATGTATCAATCTTCCTCAGATTTGTAAACACTTTGTCAATCAACAAGATCCTAACGTGACTTAATGCAGACTCGTATTGTTTGTCTTCCCCGCCTCGTTGACAGCCTTGGACGTCTGGCTCAGTCCATTGTGACGTTCACTTGTAATCCGCTGCTGGAATGTGTCCATGAGCCTTATCAGTGCAACACTGACCTTGGTCGTCGTCGGTTTTCTTTCTCTTTCTTCTCGAAACCGGCTGCAGTCAGTTCAGATTGCCCCCTGCTCACTGTTCGAGGACAGCCTGGATGTGCTCCAGTGTCCCCACGACCCTGCTGTTGACAAGCGGCGCAGACAATGGATGAGTGAACGTCTTTGTTTGTTTTTTGTTTGTTTTTCTGTTTCCTGCTGCAATCCCCTCACAGCCACCAGTATATTGTCCACCTTCAGTCCTTTTCAACAGTCCGTTTGACTTCAGAATCCTGTTAAATCGGTCATGTTTACAAACTCGGATGTTTACTCTAGGTTAAATGACCATGCAGACATTATCTTAGCAATTATATTCTTAAATTTTCCATGGTCTTCCTCAAGATCGATTAATCTGCTCCTCATTGTCTTTTGAAAATGCTCCCTCCATTGACAAATCGTTTTCTTAATTTACCCAAACTATACATATCATGTTTAACAGAACAAGATCTCACAAATCAAGAGGCCACACGCAGACGAAGCGAGCGAGATTTGCATAAAAAAAATAAAAATAGTCACTCCACCCTTTATTTATTATTTTGCCCTTTTTTTGTTTTCCTTTTTTCCTTTACAAATCCCCCTTGCAGCCGAAAAAAAAGGAAATAATTTAATTCGCCCGCGCGTTTCTCACACAAACCCGTTTAGCACACAAATAGTTAATACTCACACACGCAGCCGAGGAGAAAAAACATTCATCAAAAGACACAGCATGACCATTCGTCCCAAACACCCCTTTGCCGTCTGTACCCAAAGTAAAAAAGGTACCCTAGTCATGAGTATTTTGTGAAATTCTTACAAAATTTGTTCGCACCTTGTTTTGAAACCATTGTCTAGGGAGATAAGAAGGCAGATGGGGGGATGGAGAGGAGAACGGGTCAAACGGAGAAGGGGGAGAAAAGCAATAGCTAAATTAACTTGCCCACTCCACGCTCTGACTACACATGTTTCAAACATACTCCCGTCCCTAACACACATTAAGACATGCGAAAGACACATACAAGACCGTAAAAGGCAAAAGAGCACATCACCATTAGCGCAAGCCTCACTCACACACACTAACAGCCAAAAATTCCCGAGCAAGATATCGCTCAGAGCGGAAATATGCCAGCAATTCACACATACAGTCTCTTAGTCGCTTTTTATATGCGAATTTATCTCAATAATACAAATTCTGATTATCTGCTCATTTTCCTACTGCCGGTATAACCTTTCAGATTGCAGAAAATGGCGAGGTTCCATGCACCACACTTTTCTTTAAATGTAACTCGCATGTCAGCCTCCCAATCCTCAATCGACTAGGGAAACACAAAAAACATGCCCCGTATGAACTATATATAGATCGTCTACTCTCGAACTGTCACTTCAGCAAATGATGACGTCTCATCTTTTTATACAGATCTCTTTATACAGATCTCAAGACAATTATACGGACCGGAATTAACCGTCTCTAAATGTACAAATACCGACACTTTGGCTGCTGTCTCTTATCCAGACTTTCGGAGCCCGTCCAAAAAACATCACAACAATCCCTGAGCACAAGATTGTTGGCGGACATAAATCTCAACTCAATTCATACAATCCGTCCAACTGTTGCCCGACTACAGACGAATAATCCACGTGCACGACTTTCCAAATTTAGCCCTCACGCCACAGGCCCCAAATGCACTCCAACTTACCCCGACAAGCAAACTGAAATAAGGAAAGAAAAAACTTCTCCTTACCTCAACCGCTCGTCGGGGCAGCGTTCACGACGAGAAGACAATACGAGCAACGTTGGGCGCCATTTAAATGTTGGAGAAAATGCAGGTTCGATAATCGTTTAAGTCTTCTCTTACGTGATTCAACAAATGCACGGAGGCTTGCCATGAGGGGGAGTTCTTTATTGTGTCATCCCAAAGAACTCAGAGAACTTTTAGACATAACAACGCTTTTGTAGCTTCAATTTGAGTACAACCCAAGAGGCGGCCCAGTCCTCACGTAACAACAAGGAAGATGCTGTCGTACCCTTATTAGGACATGTTGTCCGCCTCAGTTTGCTCAGAGAGTCCTTGCAGGTCCCATGCCCTTTTAAGGCTGCCAAGGACCTTCCCGAAATGATGTCAACATTCTCTCACAACTGTAAGCAAGTCTTTCTACATTTCTAAATGTATGCAACTCTATTCTACAAATGCAAGTCGATTTTCCACAACAGCTTCTCCATGTTACATGTCGAAGTGTCCTTGGGTAAGACACTGAACCCCTAATACACCCAATAAGCAGGTTAGCGCCTTAGATGGCTGCACAGCCGCTATTGGGAAATGTGAAGCACAATGTAAAGCGCTCTGGGGAGTCTTGACTTGAAAAGCGCTATATGAATGCAGATCGTTTCATTTCATTTCATAACTTGATAATCTTAAACAGTGGTGAATAAGGCCAAATCGACGACTTGCCTGTTTGATTCGCTACCGAGTTCGCTGATTAAAGGTCTTTTGGGGTCATTGGACCTTCAGTTCTAAATATTATAAACATATCACTCTCCTCAGGTATTTTTCCAGCGGCTTTTAAATCCGCTGTTATTAAACCTACACTGAAACGACCCAAGCTTGATCAAGAAAATGTATGTAATTATAGACCTGTGTCAAACCTACCGTTTCTTTCTAAATTACTTGAAAAAAATGATTTTATATCTGAGATCAATCTTTTTGAATCGATGCAATCAGGATTCAGAGCTAATCACTACTGAGACAGCCCTGATTAAGGTAACCAATGATCTTTGACTGGCAATGAACTCCGGCGCTCTTGCTGCTGCTGGACCTTAGTGCTGCCTTTGACACTGTGGACCATAATATACTAGACTGGTTGGAAAAATGTGTTTCTCAGGAACTGTCCTCTCATGGTTCAGATCCTACCTCTCAGATAGGACGCACTGTGTTAAATACGGTGAAATTACATCTGAGCCCTTAAGTGTTACCTGTTGTGTTCCGCAGGGTTCAGTACAAAGTTTTTAGCATTTGCATGCTTCCATTAGGTGATATTATTCGCAAGTATAATATCAGTTTCCATTGCTACGCAGATATAACTTAACTATATCTTCTGATGGAGGAATCGGCGACACTAAACTATGGAAATTTGGAGGCCTGCCTCACTGAGATAAAAGAAAGGATGTCACTCAACTTCTTGCGCCTTGACTCTGAAAAGACCGAAATGTTAGTTATTGATGCATCTAAATCACGTGACTTGTTCTCAAAAACTGCTCTGAACATTGACAAATGTAATATCACCCAGAACTGTTTAAATCTAGGCTTAAAAAACACTTCTATTCTATAGTTTATGGATGACCTATGTCTCCTGATGATGCGCGTGTGCGGCACAGTTCTAAGGTCTTGGGAACCTCCTGTGTGGGTTCAAATCCAGCAACCGGACTTCCTGTGCGGAGTTTGTATGTTCTCCCCGTGCTTGCGCGGGTTTCCTCCGGGCACTCCAGTTTCCTCCCACATTCCAAAGACATGCATTTCAGGTGGATTGGCCGGTCCAAATTGTCCCAAGGTGTGAATGAGCGAGTTGTCTGTCCATGTGTGCCCTGCGATTGGCTGGCAACCAGTTCAGGGTGTCCCCTGCCCACTGCCTGATGATTGTTGGGATTGGCTCCAGCATCCCCGCAACCCTACTGAGGATAAGCGGTGCAGCTGATGAGATAATAAGATGAGATATCTGTGAATTAATTGTTATTACAAAATCCATTGCAGCCTGGTCAACCTGGAAGGGAGGTTACCTCATGTGTGGTCCCTTCTCAATGTTTCTTCATTTCCCTAATGTTGAGGTTTTTTAGTTTGTCCTTGCCCTCGTGTAGGTTTTAGATCAGGGGATGGTGTAATAACTGTCAGTGGTTTGAAATAATCTGTGTTCTGTGCAGCCCTTTGAGACTCCTTGTGATTATGGGCTATACAAATAAACATGACTTGACTTGACACTATAAATACTTATGCGGTGCCAGTTATTTGATTCCTTGCTGGTATAATATCCTTTCCATTGGAAGAGCTACAGATACAGATACAGATAAGGAAGCTCCTTACAATGCGTGAAGGGTTCCACCCCAATTCCAGCACCTTGAGGCTATGCACAAATAATAAAGAAGGGGGTTAAAGGACTATTATGATTGTCCGGCAGGTAATGGCCAATTTCCAGGACTCTTTCAAGAACATGCTCCTTAAATGATGGTATTCGTATGATGGTTTTCGTCAGCCATAACGGATGGGTCCCCCAGACTTGGTTCCATGTTATCTACACTAATGTTTGCCGTATAAACAATTTGTAAGGCCTTTTTTTGTGCCTTTACCGTTCACTAGTTGGTGCTGGCTTCAACGGTGTTCAACTAGTGCTGTAAGCACAGTGGCAATGAGTTGTGCTGGCATGGCCAGCCCAGTTATTAGCTGGGACAGGCTGATGCTATGCTAACTCAATGCTGCAAGCACAGTGGCAAAGCGTTGGGCTGGCTAAGCCAGCCCAAATATTAGCTCATGCTAACTGTAAACACTGTCGGCAATGAGCTAACGAGTCATAATAACATACATCATGGATGCATGTAAACAAGTTGTGCTAACAGCTACATGCTGAATGCTACATACTACCACGTTAAGCTATCGACTACAAGCTAACAAGTCATACTAAAGGCTAAATACTGCTTCATGATAATAAATTATGCAAACTGCTAAATGCTAACTGCTACCAAAATATGTTAATGTGTACATGCTAACAGTTAAAGGCCAACCAATTGTGCTAATGATTACATGCTAAAAAGTCATGCTAACAGCTAAATGTTAACTGCTTCATGCTAACATATTATGCCAAGGGGGAAATGCTAGCAGCTACATGCTAACAGCTACAAGTACTGAGTCATGATAACTGCTACATGCTAACAAATTTTGCTATTGGCTAAATACTACCTGCTTAATGCGATCAAATTATGCTAATAGCTACATGCTAACTAATTCTGCTAATGGATACATGCTGAGAAATAATGCTAACAGCTTAATGTTACCTGCTTCATGCTAACAATTTATGCTAACAGCTACATGCTAACAATATGCTAATGGATTAACAAAATCAAGTTATACTAACAGCTACACGCTAACAGCTACAATGTAACGGGTCATGACAACTGCTACATGCTAACAAATTTTGCTATTGGCTAAATACTACCTGCTTTATGCGATCAAATTATGCTAATAGCTACATGCTAACTAATTCTGCTAACGGGAACATGCTAACAAGTTAAGCTAACAGTTACATGCTAACGGCTATATGCTAAATAAATATGTGGTTTCATGCTGACAAGTAGTGCAAATGGAGGCATGCTAACCAGTTGTGGTTACAGCCAACAAGTCATGCTAACGGCTAAATGCCAACAGACACAGGTTAACAAATTATGCTAACAGCTACATGCTAATTGCTACTTGCTTACAAACTATGCCAAGCGCTACATGATAACCTAGTAATGGTAACAGCTACAGGATATCAGGTTGTGCTAAAAGCTACATGCTAATGACAAAATTTTAACCAGTCACGCTAACACCAAATGCTAACAAGTCAAGTCCTGTTTATATGTATAGCCCTTGATCACTATGAGTCTCAAAGGGCTGCACAGACCACAGATTATTGCAAACTACGAACTATTATTACACCACCCCCTGATCTAAAACCTACATGAGGGCAAGGAAAAAGTCAAAAACCTCAACAGGAGGAAAATGAAGAAACCCTGAGAAGGGACCACACATAAGGTAAACCCCCTTCCAGGTTGACCAGGCTGCAATGGATGTTGCAATCACAAATAATACACATATATTCTCAAAGAATGTGCTATGGTCAGATGAAAGAAAAATATTACTTTTGGGTAGAAACACAGGTTCTCATGTTAAAAGGGGAAGTAAAACTGAATTGTATCCCAAAACCTGACTAGGTTAGAGAAGATCTGCTTGGAGGAATGGGCCAAAATACAGAGTGTGAAAAGCTTGTATCAAGCTTTTATCAAAATATCGAGATGAACACTTGGTATTGACCAAAAATAATTCTTTAAAAATCAAACAATGTAATTTTCAGGGTTTTTTTCACATCTTATTTCTCATGTTGAAATTTACAGGCCTCTCCAATATTTTCAAGAGGGAAAACTCGCACGATTAGTGGTTGACTAAATAATTATTTGCCCACTGCATATGGAAAATATTTTGTATCGGTTATATTTGTCTCTCGCAGAGTTAAGGTAGGAAGTGGCATTGTTTTGTTTAGGAGAGGAAAGAGGGTTGACACAATGCAAATGCATTACCGTAAATTCCGGACTATATAGCTCACCTGATTATAAGCCGCACCCACCATATTTTAAGAGGAAAACCGATTTTGTCCATACACAACCCGCACCTGTATATTAGCCGCATGCGGCCACATTGAAAAAACGCAATTCAAACACGAAATTAACCCGATAAAGTCCAAAAAACACAGCCGGCAGAATGAACGGAAAATAATACCGGTACTTAAAATTTAATGCAGACCTGCAGAGTCCAGGTGCCCGTTGAAAGTAATCCAAGAAAAAAAAGTGTATATTTCAAAAGGTAAGGTTGGGAAAATATATATATCCACTATTGTCGGCCGCGTCCACAAACACGTCTCACCTTTACTCCACTTCCCGTCAGCCCGCGTTTGCCCCGCCCCTTATTTCTCATTTGCTCGTACAAAACATATCAGAATAAGTTTCTAAAATAAATACATCACAAAAATATACAGTTGCAAATACATATTATACATGGTTACACATATTTACAAAGAAAGACGGTACACCGAGAGAGTTTTCAAAGCTTTAATAATAATTTTATAACTTTCATCCCAAGCCGTGCCTGTGAAGGGTAGCAAAACGCTACTAGCAACACGCTCTCAACACAGTAAACAGCTCTGTTAAAAAAAAACATACCGTACTCGTAGTAAGCACAGTAAACCGTCCTTATCTTCATCCTATTGACTGACGTAATCAAAATCGTCTTTCTTCATTATGGAAAAGAGACTTTGTCATGTAGACGTTGTCCCACGCTACCTGATTCAAAAACACGCTAGCATCACGCCAAGTTTACGTGCGGCAGCTCTGTTTCCTTCTATATTGGACTGCTCGATTGCGTTTAGCTTGAAAGTTGCGTCATGTGCCTTTTCTTCCTGTTTGCATGATGAGGATTTGTCTATGCTAATTTAATTTGTGCACAAGCTAAGACATTGCAGTCTAAATCTTACCTTTTGTACTCGAGCGGGCGGCCGTTATCCGTTTCCTCTCTGATGTAGAATTGTTGCGTGGTTAATATATGATTTGAACAAATAATCGATTAACCAATGAAACTGAAGAGCGAGTTTATTCTTTTCAAAACTTGTCTTGCCTTGCCTTTTTGGAGCACCATATACGTTTTTAGATAATTATATCAGTAAAAAAAGGGGTTTAAAATGTTTTCTAGTTTTTCTGAAGGGTGGTGACACACAACCTTTAGTAAATCAGTTATACTGTCTTTGATAATCCAATATACTTTAATCAAGTCACACATTAATGGAGTTTTCTTTTACTACCTTAATACTGAAGGATTTGTATAAAAATACAAAAGAAAACTATAAAAAGAAAATAAAACACAGAAAGATCTTGACTTACACAATTTAAAGAGAAAACAACTTTGTCTTCATTATTATGTTATTGTAATCTCATAGAATTCCCTCTAAATCTCATACCAATACCCAGTATCATGAGATTGACTGTGGTTATGATTCCATGAAGGTGAAGGCCTCATCTGGATGTGCTCGGCGATCGAGTATTGAGGGACTCGTAAGGCTGGAGACCCGGTCGGATGAGGACCACGGAATGCAGTGTTTTAAAGCTGTCTTTGGTTGTAGGTGGCTGGAGGCTTCTTTAAGGTAGCTGGCTGTGTCCCACCGGGTCGGCTTGGGCGGTGGCCAGCAAGGTTCTCTGGTTGCTTGCTTGTTAGGCTAGGACTGGGTCACAAAAAAACGTGGGGTTTTTCTTTGCCTCTGGTCACCGTGCTGTTTTTTTCAAATTTAATTGCGAGTTGTGAGGTGTCCTAGGTCCCAGCTCTGGTCTGGCAGGCTCCCTTTGATGTGCACATGCAAGATAACACCCCCATCATCCCACATTCCTCCAATATCTGCCAATATAAGTGAATTAAATGCAGTATTAAAGTCTCATCATTGCTTAAAGTTGGCAATATAGCAAATTTACAGATAAAATGATCGAAATTCAGCACACTATTAACTCATATTCTGCGGCTGCATGCTCACGTTCACCCAATTGTTTTCCTGAAGGTTTGTTGAGCGTCTGCAGACGTAGAGTGCAGCAAACAGCAAATGGCAAGAATAAGACCAAACATTCTGATTTGCATTTACATCAGCCCAAAACAATAGAAATAGTGATAGTATTAGAAGCTACAAACAAGTGGAACCACCTGTCTTTTTTTTTTTTTTGCATGGACTTTTTTTATACTGGAGTATAACCTATTGATACTTTTATTCAAAATCATTCATAGGTTAAGGTAGGATAATTAAATGTTTGTTTCAATGCTACAGTTTTCATGTAGCTTCCTCGCTCTGAAAATCAAATAATGAATAAGACGTGTCACGTAAAAATGTGAGCCCTATTTTCCTTTTTTTTTTTTTTTTTTTTTTTTTTTTGGGGGGGGGGGTGTCATGGGGTGTTGATCATAGCATCATTGCTAATTTAAGGGGAGGGCCTGTCTCATTACCCTGTAATTGTCGGCTAACAAAACTATCTATCCATCCTGGTCATATCCATCGAGACAAACACATACAAAAACAGAGAAAATAAAAAAGGGAAAAAGTAGCAAAAAACACACACAAACATTTTTGGACCATGGCCAACCCAAATGCCCAAACACCCAAACACCCAAACAAGTTAAGCACCTCATCACCCAAGTTGGTCATGCTTTCGTCCCTCCAGTTGAAACGGGACACAAGAAAGCGGCCATGTCACTCGGGTTAGGGTGACACAACACACTCTTCTGTTCAACAGCTTTCAATGGTTTACCCCTGCCGCATCATACAGGTGCCCTGACCATCCCTTAGAACACGTCTAAACATCCCACTATCCTTTTACAACACCTCTCCACTCATTCCTATCGCCAACAAGAGCTTTAGTATAGTATTTAGACCTCTTTCCTGCACTGCAGTCATAACACAGTCCATCAACGTCAATCGGCGCATTCCTCTTGGTCTCCTTCCATTGACTTCTGCTCTGTAGATCCTCTTCAGCATTTGCTCCTCATCCATCCTCTCCATGTGTCCAAACCAACCGAGGACTTTCTTATCAACACGCTTGCTTAGTTCCACGACTACTCCAGTACTGTCTCTCACAATTTCATTTCACTATCAATCCAATCTTATCACTCCTAACATACTCCTCAAACACTTCATCTCAAAAACATTTAATTTCCTTCTCACATCTGCATTCAGGCTTCAAGTCTCTGCACCATACAACATAGTCGGCACACTCACACTCCCATACAGTCCCCTGTTACCATCCATACTCATACTCTTGTTGCTCATCACTCTCCTCAGAGCACCCAAAACCTTGCTTCCTTGATTCACTCTGTGCATTCCACCAACTGCAGCCACATCACAACCCAAGTACCTAAAGCTTTCAAATTCTTCCAGGACCTGTCCATGCAACCTTTTTTCTGACGCCATGCCCACTCCATTATGTGAACACTTCATCAACTTACTCTTCCCAACATTCACACATAACTTACGCCTATCACACACTCTTCCAAACTCCATTACCATCCTTCTCAATGTTTCCTCAGAATCAGCCGCAAGCGCTGTGTCATCTGCCAACAACAACTGACTTACGTGCCACACTGTTCCACTGTTATCTCTCATCTCTACACCTCTGTCATATACTCTTGCATTCACCTTTCTCACCACACCATCCATGTACACATTAAACATCCATGGTGACATCACACACCCCTGTCTCACACCAGTCAACACAGGCAACCACTCACTTGTCTCACTCCCTACACTTACACATGCTCTGCTGTTCACATAAAAACTCTTCAATGCTTCCAACAACTTTCCACCAACTCCATACATTACCTGCCACAACGCCTCTCCATCAACTCTGTCATACGCCTTTTCCAGGTCCATGAAAGCCAGATAAACATATTTACCTTTTGCAAAAAATTTCCCACACACCTGTCGCACTACAAACACCTGATCCACACATCCTCTTTCTTTCCTGAAACCACTTTGCTTCTCTATCACTACCTCATCCGTTCTTCCTCTCACTCTCTTAATCATTACTCTTCCATACAGCTTACCCGGCACAGACAACAAATTGCTTAATTCATGCACTACACTAATCAACCACACCACTTAAAAAGCATACATTCAACAAGCGTACTAACCAGTCAATCATAGCCATGCCACCCTTTTTTAACCATTCAGCAGTGCAACCATCCAACCCAGGCGCCTTCTCTCCTTTCATTTCTTGAACTGCCTCTTGCACCTCCTATGTTTCCACAGGCTTTACATTTAAATCACCCAACACGGGCAATCTCCCCATACCACCGATCACCTCGACTCTCACTTCTCTCCCATCCTCCATATTTAGGAACTCCTCAAAATACTCTGCCCATCACGTCCTGACTGCACTACTGCTAACCAGCAATCTACCAACCTTATCTTTCACTTTCTCTTCCTTTTCAGACTCCCTTTCTTACGCTTCTTTTGACACCATTCATCATTTGCTTTCCTTTTCGCTGCTTCCACTACCGCTTTTACCAACCTTTTTTTCTCTTTATACCTTTCATACACATCACCACTCCCATCTTGCAGCTACTCCTCAAAGGCACGTCTCTTCTCTGTCACAGCCTTTGAAACCTGATCATTCCACCATTCACTTACTTTCCTAATATCTCGACCAACTTTTCTCATTCCACACACTTCTTTCGCATTCCTCAACACTGCCTCTTTTAACCACTTCCATTCTTTCCACACTCTCCACTTTTCCTCTTCTAATCCGTTCATACTCTTCCGCTATCCTTTCTTTAGACTCTCTTTCCTTTTCTGCCTTATTCAACTCTGACATTTTCCCTTTTTCCCCTCACACTCTTCTTATAACTAGCCCTTCACGATCTATCCATTGTTAGTTTTCCTTCCACATAAAAATGATCAGACATACCACCCATTTCACCTCTGTAAACATGCACATCCAACAATCTACTTAACCTCCCTTTCCTAACCACTACATAATCCATCAGTGCTCTGTCCACCATCTCACCACCATCCACTCTGACAAAGCTATACTTATTCACGTCCCTCTTTTTAAACAATGTATTTGCAATCACCAACTTATTTTCCACACATAACTCAATCAATTTATCCCCACTCTCATTTCTTCCTGGTACTCCATATCTACCAATCACATTTTCAACCGTTCCATCACCCACTCTAGTATTCAGGTCAACTAGTATTACTACTTTCGCACTTGCCACACATTCAGACAAATCCTTCCAGAACTCCTCTCTCTCCTCAGCACTTCTTTCTGAACCAGGTCCATATGCACTTAGAAACATCCATACTTCTACATCCCACTTTAACCTCACCCACATCAATCTGGAAGATATCTCTTTCCACTCCACCAGTAATTCCTTTGCATGCTTACTCACAAGCACACCCACTCCTTCTCTAGCATTTCGACCCCTAACTCCAGACTTTCTACCATACATACCTTCAAGCTGTAATTCACCCTTTCCTTTCATCTTTGTTTCACTCAATGCTAACACATCAACTTTCCTTTTAGTCATCATCCTTCCAATCTCCCCTTTCTTCCACTCAGTCGCTTTACTTCCACATCCTCTCACATTTAGTGACCCTATAACTAGGGTTTGCGAGACCTTTCAGACTCCCGCCCCCCTTTCTCTGCCTTGCTGTTTCATAGGGAGTAGAGATAGAAAGGTCCCCAGTCTCCTTGCTCCTTCCACTATAGTCGCCTCTTAGAACACGCAGCGGACCACGGTGGGAGAATTCTCACACCTCCCAGGGGAAGAGGGACCCCTCACCACAGGACACACTGATTAATCTCAATTATTATGTCTGAGTTGTTAAATAGTGAAAATGTATGAATATATCATCAATGTTCAGAACAGAAGTAGTACATTCCGACTTATCTTTATTTATTTGGGTAATTAGTCAATTTACATGTTGTTTTCCTGATAATAGTCTTCGCAGCAGGGCGGCAGTAGCTCAGGGGGTAGAACGCTCGTCTTGGGATCAAGGGATCCCAGTTCGAATCCCGGCTTGTCCGTGTTATATGTCAAAGTGTCCTTGGGTAAGACACTGAACCCCTAATACCTCCAATAAGCAGGTTAGCGTCTTACATGGCTGCAATACAAGGCCGCTATTGGGAAATGTGGAGCACATTGTAAAGTGCTTTGGGAAGTCATTGACTTGAGAAGCGCTATATAAATGCAGATAATTTCATTCATTTCATTTCTCCACCATTCGGAGGATAATACCAATATTCTTCAGAATTGTTACTAGAAGTTCCCTGGAAATTTTTTACCATATAAATGTGTAATCATCTGTACCTTTAAGTTCTGGCAAATAAACTTAACTCGAAAAAAGGAAATACTTGTGCTCGTTTGATCAGAAAAGACATGCATCCATTATCTTCGAGCCATCATTGTGAAAAAAGGGGTTGGAAAATGGAAGGATTTATATGTACTGCGTGGCTATATTCCATGGGACAACAGATGATAATAAACAGTCAGTCCTAGTAAAGAAATAAATTGATGAAAAACTATACTCTCGCTCACATTCACAACTAAATTTAGTTTGTTAGGTGAGTAATAACTTTTACAATGTTTTTTGTCAGGACATGAATCATCATTCGCCTTTCATCCCGTTGTTCATCTTGCTGTCAATGATTCCAAATGGTAAGTTACAGCATTTTGTTTAAAAATTGTGCTTTTTTTATCGCTATTGATTAAATGAAAGTTCAGTAACCTGTTTTGTACTTTTTATTTTACCATTCTTTGTCCATTATGGTTTCCCCAAATTCAGGAGCATAGTACATTTGAAATTTATCCAAACCATTTTTATCATTTCAAATACAGCCAACATTCATAGTTTTCAATTTGTCGTCCATCATTCAATGTCAGTTAGCAAATTTCACACCCCTTACTTTTCTATCTTTATTGGTCCGCATTTGTTTTTCAAACCACTTATTTCATTGCATTGTAAGTTGATCAGATTTTGAATAGTGCGTCCGTGACTTTTTCACAGCTATTTTAGACTGAATAACAAAGATGGACATCCATTTTATATGTCGAAGTGTCCTTGGGCAAGACATTGAATCCCTAATGCCCCCAATAAGCACGTAGCTACTCCCTATTGGCGTGTGAGTGTGTGTGAAAGGGTAAGTGTGAAGCACATTGCAAAGTGCTTTGGGAGGTCTTCATTGACCTGAAAAGCGCTATATAAATGAATAAATGTTTTTATTTTTGAGTAATTGTTTCAGTCAGTCTCGGGCATGAGTCATTTTTAGTTGGGAGGGGAAAACAGTTCTTCTACTGTTTGGCCCATTGCCACCTTGGCCTTGGCTGTTTTTCCCCACCTTGTGTCTGTGATTTTGCAGATTTTCAACTCGGCCCTTGCTGCTTCCGATCCACAAAGTCCTACTCCTGTTGCAACTCATTCACCAGGCCGACCCCTATCCACTAGTGATGGAAATTACAGCTGTTTTAGAGAACCAATTATTTGCACCAAATACAAAAAAAAGTCAAATTTTCGCTTGAAAAACAAACTCAATGGTGACAATGTCAAGTCCTTTGCTTTGGTCCGGTAAAGGTGTTTCATATTTTTTTGTATCTACACTCAAATTATTTATGTATGTATTTTAACTAAATTTAAAGTGAAAGGCAGTATGCCCATAGACAACTTGGCGTGCATTACAGACAGACCCAAGTGGTACAATTAATAAAGGACTGATGGATACTGATGATTTAGTTTGTAGAAATGTTGGGAAGGGGACTAGGATTAACATGGCTACAGGTGCAGAATCAGCTATGCGTGTAACGCTTGTACTAGCTCTTTAGATGGAGGCAGCTCTGAAAGGTAGTGGAACCATGTTATGTTCTCATCAGCAAAATAGATGGGAAAAATGGCGCTTGGTTTACTTGACTTTACAGGGTGCTTGGACAGTTTAAACCAATACAGCAATTGATGATCAACTTATACATTGTATCACTACACGCCGTGCGCAGGTTACAACTACAAAGTTCTTAAACAATAAGTAGTTCCTTTTGAACACGACAACTCCTTTCTTCTTGCTTTTAAGTACTTCAGAAGCTTAAATACTATACTATTATTTTTCTGTGCTTTTCTATAGATTCAAATAATAATCTCTTTGGGATAACTACATTAACTCTAGCATTTAGCTCAGTTATCTTGAATACTTAACCTAAACTAACTAAACTAGACTAAAACTCCAATCTCTGTGGAGGCTGCCATCTTTCCAGCACGTTTTGTTGTCATCTTGTGGAATCTTAATTTGCTAGAGGAAGCTGTCTTCTTTTGCAACTCAACTGCATCCCTTGCAGCAGTCTCCATTGAGATGGCTATCTCTTGAGCGCACGTAAGCAATAGGTCTTTCTCTCTGAGAAGCCGTTTCTGCGCACAAGGCGATCACTCAGCCCATCGGCCAATCCCTCTTTGAAGT
This sequence comes from Urocampus carinirostris, assembly GCF_059441175.1. Taxonomy (NCBI): domain Eukaryota; kingdom Metazoa; phylum Chordata; class Actinopteri; order Syngnathiformes; family Syngnathidae; genus Urocampus; species Urocampus carinirostris. The sequence continues at coordinate 40,572,080 of NC_142362.1, read as the reverse complement.
TGTGTTCTGACAAACTGCGCAATTGGGCCATGTATTCCGTTATGGATTCACCTTTCTTTTGATTTCTGTTATGGAATTTAAACATTTCTGCAATGACCAGGGCTTTAGGGTTTAAATGATCTTGCAGGGCAGCACGGTGGAGGAGTGGTTAGTGCGTGTGCGGCAAAGTTTTAAGGTCTTGGGAACCTCCTATGTGGGTTCAAATCCAGCTACCGGACTTCCTGTGCGGAGTTTGTATGTTCTCCCCGTGCTTGCGTGGGTTTCCACCGGGCCCTCGGGTTTCCTCCCACATTCCAAAGACATGCATCTCAGGTGGATTGGCCGGTGGAAATTGTCCCTGGTGTGAATGGGCGAGCGAGTTGTCTGTCCCTGTGTGGCCTGCCAGCCAGTTCGGAGTGTCCCCTGCCCACTGCCCGATGGTTGCTGGGATGGGCTCCAGCACTTCTGCGACCTTACTGAGGATAAGTGGTGCAGCTAATGAAATGAGATGATCTTGCAGCACTTTCACAAGTTCCTTGTAAGACTTTCTTTTTGCTTTGTGAGTTGACATCAAATTACAAAGTAAATCAAAGTAAGTCTTTGCACCCATCAGGCTGAATAGAGCAGCCACTTTCCTGTCATTTTAAATTTTGTTAGCTGTTATATACAGACACTGCCCTACTTACGAACGAGAATGTGTTTGTAAGTTGCTTCAGTCCTATATTTTGTGTGTTTATGGTTTATTTAAGTATGTTTAAGGCTTGTAGATAGATAGATAGATAGATAGATAGATAGATAGATAGATAGATAGATAGATAGATAGATAGATAGATAGATAGATAGATAGATAGATAGATAGATAGATAGATAGATAGATAGATAGATAGATAGATAGATAGATAGATAGATAGATAGATAGATAGATAGATAGATAGATAGATAGATAGATAGATAGATAGATAGATAGATAGATAGATAGATAGATAGATAGATAGATAGATAGTAGCTTGCGTCACTTCGGGGATAGACAAAGTTGAAAGGAGGCAATTTAGCTCACGTTAGGTTCAAAACACCTCGCCAATTGTTGTGTTCTCATCAATGAAATAGACGGGAAAAACGTTTCCGTGACTTTACTGGGTCCTTGAACATTTTTTAACGGATACAGCAGACGATGATTGACCTATACATTGTATCACTACACTAGTTCCTTTGAACATGGCAAAACTTCATGGTGGAAACACATACAGTACAGCTTGGCCTTTGGCTAAGTTGATTTTTGCAATCCAGAGATGGAATAAGAGCTTGCTCTGTCCACTCCACGCATCGGCCCGGTATTGCAGTACCTCCGGGAACGGTGCATTCGCAATGATCGCAGCAAGGCTTTAGGGATAGGACCTTAGCTTGGCCTTTTGGCTGAGAGTAAGTGTCCCGGCTCCTAGGCTTTGTAGCGTATTATGAACTGACCGATAACGGATAATTGATAATGAATAACGAAGATAGAACAATAACCCTTAAAAACCCCAAAACCCCAAAACAACCCTGGGAAGGGATCATTATCCAGTGGCCTGTATTGTGGGGAACAGGGTGCAAGATAGGTAGTCTAGTGGGATTAAAAAATGGCTGTTTGAAGACGCCATCTGGGATGAGTTTCAGAGATTAAGCTAGGAGGCCATTTTGACGGGTTCCAGGCCAGATGATGTAGATGAGCATAATGATCTCATAATATTTGTAATAGCTGCTGTGTCTGAAAATTAAATACCCATGAGTAAAGGAATGGTGGAATGATGAGGTCTCAGAGGCTGTGACAGAGAAGGGACGTGCCTTTGAGGGGTGGGTGCAAGATTGGAGTGGTGATGCGTACGAAAGGTATAAAGTGAAGAAAAGGTTGGTAAAAGCTGTAGTCGAAGCAGCGGAAAGGAAAGTAAATGATGAATGGTGTAGAAAGATAGGAGTGACCTTTGAGGAAAGGGGAAGTGTTCTGGAAAGAAGTGAAAAGAGTAAGAAAGAGCGAGTCTGGAAAGGAAGAGAAAGTGAAAGATAAGGACGGTAGATCGCTGGTTAGTGGTAGTGCAATCAGGGCAGAGTATTTTGAGGAGTTGTTGAATGTGGAGGATGGGAGAGAAGTCAGAGTCAAGGGGATCGGTGGTATGGGGAGATTGCCCGTGTTGGGTGATTAAAATGTAAAGCCGGTGGAAACATAGTAGGTGCAAGAGGCAGTTCAAGAAATGAAAGGAGAGAAGGCGCCTGGGTTGGATGGTTGTACTGCTGAATGCCTGAAAAAGGTGGAACAGCTATGATTGACCGGTTAGTATTCTTGGTGAATGTATGCTTTTTAAGTGGTGTAGTTCCTGTTGATTGGTGTAGTGCATGTGTGTTGTATAAGGGTAAAGGTGATAAGGATGAATGTAGAAATTAGAGAGGTATCAGTTTTGTTGTCCGTAAGCTGTATGAAAGTCTTGATTAAGAGAGTGAGAGGAAGAATGGATGAGGTGGTGATGGAGGAGAAGTGGTTTTAGGAAAGGAAGAGGATGGATAGATAGATGGATCTATCTATCAACCCTGGTCATATCCCTCGAGAGGGGTGACCGACAGCAAAAGCGGCCATGTCACTCGGATGGATAGATACCTTTCATAATCCCCTTTTTAAGTCCAGCACCCCGCGACCCTACTGAGGATAAGCGGTGCAGATAATGGATGGATGGAAGGACGTATTAAAGCAACAAAAAATATCTGAAAAGCCGTTTAATGATATGAGCCGAAAGAGATGATTCTTAAAAAAAAAGACTGAATTCCCATCAGTACAACAAAGGGATGCGTTTCCATTACGTGCAGCGCACAAACACACAGACACTTGCACTGCAACTTGGGTTTTGGCACAAGCACAATGCCAGGGGTTAACATCTTAATGCTGGGAAGGGTTGCTCTCGTGGGGATTGACGCACACACTAGGTGCTGTAGGGGACAGGAGAGTCCACGCTAGTCTGCTCACATACACAATAATCTATAAATGGGATGGCATTTGCGGTGTCCAGACTGTCGTCAGCGCTACATTGACTTTTAGGCGGAAAAAATGTGTACGTCGGTGGGCACTGAAGTTATTGATTTTCACTATCCGATCCCCGAGTCATGTTTTTCTAACTGCAGAAATTGAGTACGTGTTGTTGTTTTTTTTCTTTATAGGGTGGTGTGAAAAAGAAGACGTTTGCTTCAAGTCCACTGTGAGTTCTTGTAATGACTGTATCAGATCCGGGCCATTCTGCGCTTGGTGTCAACACGTGGTATGTTTTAAGCACAAACTTGTATTTCACTGTTTCGTTATTTGATCTAAGGGCTGAGTTAAAATGTTATGCGAGTAAGACTATGGGGTGCAACAATTTAAAAAAATGTGGCATGATTGCAATGAGCAGACAAGAGTATTGGACCACGACAATGAAATAAAATGAATCAAAAATGAAACATAATCAAATGCTAATCTTATTTTGCATATAATTTGGAAGAACTTCACCAAAGCAGGTGAACAGGAGTCAGCACGTTGCAAAACACGAAGTAAGTTGATGGAAAGAGGCTGCAAAAAAGAAGACATAATCAACCCTCTAAACAGTCAACAAATAGAAATGAATGAACCTCTGTCCACAACATTCAATAAGCAAGAGCCTATTCAGCTGATGCCCCAGAAGATAAGCCTGAAATTGCGACCTGGTAAGAAAAATTTCTTCTCAATAAAAAATATTTAAATTTTTTGTCTCAATGAAAATTCCATCAACATTTTACTACATAAATAAAGAGAAATAATCAATTAAAATGTAGATTTGCAGTGTTTTATATCCTCATAAAATTATACAAAAGACGCGGCCCTACTTACGAACGAGATAGATTCCGGACCATCATTCGTAAGTTGAATGTGTTCGTAAGTTGCTTCATTGTTATATTTTGTATGGAATGTATGTTTAAGGTTTATATATGTATGTCTTAAGGCTTGTATAAGTGACCTGTATTGTTTTGTTCAAAAAAAAAAAACATTGAAAAAAGTAATATGCTCTATAAAGATAATTACAGTTAAGTTTACTTACTTTTGGAAGATGAGCTTAAAGAGTTAGGTGACTTCCTCATCCGTGGTAGAAAATGACCTAAAAACATGATGTTTATCTGATAGAAAGGATTTACAGCAGCAGTGGGAAACTCTTTAGCAGGCTCTGCAGAATTGAGGACTTGGTTTGCACACCTCTGATCAAAAGATGAAGAAACTCTGATTGAACACCACAAAAACCAAGAAAGTCATTCTTTCTGGAGGAGAACATTAACCCAGCTCCCCTTATCAAGGTGGACTGTGTATGGCGATTTCACTCTAATTCCTAAAAATGCACATCTCAGATAATCATGCAGAGGTAGAAAACTTGTATTCGGTATTCGAGGGAATACAAGTTTTTCTCGACAGAAATTACGTATAAAAGATCATGTGCAATGCAACCTCATGACAACCATTTTCAATTACTTTCTACAATTTTAAGCAACTAATTTACTATATCCTAAAAAGAGAAATTATATTTCTAATGTATTTTAAAAATGGAAAAGATGTCTAATTAGTCCAAATCACTTCCTTGCAGACCTCGGTTCCCCCATAACATTTCCATTGACCATACGGCCAAGTATCACCCTGTAGATTCGGAAATAATTACTCAAATTTAAATTTGAGCGTATTAGTTAAATTTAGGAGCACATCGTAGGGGGAACAAAGATTTGCTGAGAACCCCAACAAAGAACCTACCTATTGAAACACAACATCTTCATATTTATTCAACTTCCAATAAGGGCTAATGAAAGCTAAGAAAAAAAAACAACCTACATCCATCCATCCATTATCTTCCACTTACCTATGGCCGATTCACGAGGGCAGCAGTCACAGCAGGAAAGCCCAGACGTCTTTACCCCCAGCCACTTTGCACAGCTCATCCGACGGGATCCCAGGATGCTCCCAGGCCAGTCTAGAGATGTGTCATGATTGCCCTATTTGGAACACCTGTGGCAGCTTGATTGGCGCCAACAGCCCAGACAAGCTGATTGGTTGCCACACCCTTCTTAAGCCCCGACTTCAGTTCAAACTTTGTCAGATCGTTTGCGAGCTGTTGTGTTTTCACTCAGTGAGCGTTTTCGGCCGACTCCGTCCCTGTTAAACCTGTTTTCTGCCTGATCCCCGTTTTCGACCCATTTCTGAACCTGACTATGCCTGTTCTGCCTGCCGCCTGCCTACGATCACTTTTATGAACTCGACATCGCCTCTGATCTCCAGCCCTGGTCAAACGACATGCCATTCCCACCTGCCTTCTTCCGACACAGAAGTGCCATCCTCGCCTTGCTCGATTCTGCTCTCCGCCAGTCCTCGGATCAAGCAATCAAGCAAGCCTAAAATCTCACTCCCTTTCAATAAAATCTGAGAAACGCATGCAATTGAGTCCTATGTCCGTTCTGGTCTGTGACAAGATGTAGTTTCGCCTGGTGATAAGGCCTGTGCTCAAAGTCAGGTGTCACCCAATTGAATCCAAGCTACAATAAAATACATGTTACAGACACCCATTGTAACATTCTCATTTTAAGCAGCCTGTTTGTGAGTCCTGGCAAATTAAGTCTAGTCACATTTAAATCAGAGGATGGAGATAGTAAATCAAGAAAATTGGGGCAGACATTTGACTCCCGATCGATTTAGAGTGTATTAAGACTTGCCTATCCATAAGGAACTGCCTCAAAATGCCTGTATGGAGCTTTGAGGTCAAATGTATTGTTATTTTATTTATTATTACATCTCAAAAACATTAAGTGTAGCTAGAGTGTATTAAAATTAATATTGCCTGTTAATCACTTTGGATATTAAAGATACGGAAATAAATTGTATAATTACGTTCCACTTGAATTGTTACCAATGTTGCCCCGGATTCCACTCAATAAAAAGTCATAATTTCGTGCAACTCACTTTACTTCTGCTCCACAATATAAAAAACAAAATTCCCACGGACTCAGGACAAGCGGTTGAACATGAAAAAATGTACTCCAATTATATTTGATATTTCTTTTTTTAATGAATATTGCATTGCCAAAAATAATTTAACTCTTACTTGTTGTGCTTATCATTGGAGCAGTTAATTGAAAGAGATATGATTTTTGTTTTAATTCATTAAAGTTATCTACAAAATATGTATTCAATTTTTCTTGTTCCGTTTTAGAATGTATCCAATGATTAACTGCCAAGAAGGAATTTCTATCTCTATTGCAATTTCTAAGGTTTTTTTTATGTAATAGTTGTTCATGCTATTTATTCAAGTTCTGTATTAAATAGCTGAAAACGTAAGGGAAGACAGCATTGATGCAAAAAATGGCAAGAAGTAACACATGATTGGGACATCACAGTCAGTGCTGTTGAAGTATAGTTAGGAGAGACAAAAATCCATTCAAAATAATTTAAATAGATGAGTAAAAAATGTTTAATAGGGAATGCCTCCCGGGTCAGATATGGTATATGTATCCTGCTCAAACACCCACTCATTGTTGCGTACTTTCAAATTATCAAGCCTCATTTAATACTTTAACTGGTAGATTCTGACACGGATTTACAGCTGGGGCCCTAAAAATGTTTCATATTCCTGATTATGTTCAGGCCAGCATAGAAAGCCTTGCTGTCTGGGTCAGTGCACCATTCATTTAATGTAAATATGTACACTACTGTATGTTATTTGCATGTGTATTTATTGCTTTTATGTTGTTGTTTTGTCTATGCTTATGCTCAGGACTTCCAACTACATTTAATGTTTCATTTAAAAGAGTTCAAGGGTATCCGGTGGATCTCTATTACCTTATGGATTTATCTTTTTCCATGGGAGATGACTTAGAAAATGTGAAAGAACTCGGGCAGGATCTTTTTGCAGCTCTAAAGAAAATTACAGAACATGCTCAAATCGGTAACCACAATTAACATGTTTAGAACTACAATTTCAGTCTTGAAAAAAGAGTAAAAAAAGAACTATGGGACTATAGTAATCTAATTTTTATTACTTTAGGGTTTGGTGCCTTTGTTGACAAGACGGTCCTTCCCTACACTAACATCAACAAGAAAAAATTGCAGAAGCCATGTGATGAGAGTTACAAGTGTCAGGGTACCTTTGGCTACCGGCATGTGCTCAGTATGACACCAAGAATTGAAGAGTTCAATGTAAAAGTGACAGAGCAGTTAATATCTGGGAATTTGGACTCTCCTGAAGGCAGTCTTGATGCCATGATGCAGGCTGTTGTTTGTGGGGTAAGTGCTAAAGCAATTACTTGAAGTTCCATGGGTTGTGGGTACCTTTGTGAACCGGATGATACACACCTTGATACACAAGGCACAATACGATTGTCGCTCGATGCAATTAAAACTGTTTCACACAATGCGATACAGTACAAAAATATACTCAACAAAGAACACATTTGTTGTCATATTAAATGTAAAAATGAAAAAAGTCTGATTTGTTTGTGTAACCGCAATGTTACCCGTGCCACCAAGGATCCACATTCAAGCTGGACGATGGATGATGAGGCTTTTATTACAGTTACCTGCAATGAGCGACACAACATACATACACCATGTGATCAGCACCTCGGCTGGTTCTCTGCATCGATCGTTAGCAGCGCGCCGGAGACAGCTCAAAGCATATAGAATAGTTTTCTTTTCAGTTGACATACAATACATTTCAGAAAATCAACCATTACAATAATTTGTACATCCATTTAAACGAGATACCTTTAACAAGTGATCATATAATGGTTTCAACTTTTACAATGAATTCAACTCGACATTTTTTTAATCTGAATTTCAACAAACATCATCCTTTTTATATATTTGAGAAAATATAAATAATTACAATAACGAGTGTAAAAAACAGGAACAATTTACCTGCAATGAGCGACGCAATATACACACACCATGTGATTAGCACCTCCGCTGGTTCTCAACATCTATGAGGGAAATTAGCATTTCAGTAGCGTACAACGTACGGCAAAACTAACATACATGGCGACAGAAACAAAACAAAAATAAATCCAAACAGCTTGACAACATCAATTACATTATTGTGTATGTTGCAAAATTCGTCAGTTGTGGTTTTAATGTTGTCGATTAACTTTTTGCGGAACACCAAAAGGTCGTGGCTTACCGTTAGCAGCGCGGTGGAGACTGCTAACAAAATCCGCATTCCGGTCATAAAATCAGAGGCTAAACTAAACCTTACCCCATACCAAGAGGTGGCGCTGTTGGACTCGTAAATGCAGGACACTTATACACAAACCATACAAACATTTTTCAGCAGGAATTTCAACAAAACAAACGTTATTAGTACACCAGTTACATTTGCTCAACCAACCCAATGTTGTGTACGAGAATTCCCTTACCAGTTTCGTCTAATGAGCATACAGATAGAATTAGGAATGCAAGATTCACTCAATTTGTTTTAGCTGTAACCATTAAAGCACACCAAATGTTTAAAAAAAGAAAAGGTTTGTATTTTTGGTCAATTGCATCAGAGGGTATTTTAAAAGCCGAAAAGGGTATAGCAATTATTTCCAGAGGAAAGTATCATGTTGAGTATAGTCTGCAAGCCGCTGAAAATAGTTTAGATACCATAACAAATTCTACCATGGCAGAATCTAACTGACCAGGGTTCATAAAAATATTTGAGTAAAATGCATTATTTTCTCATTGCACAAGAAAGACTTTATCAATTAAAAGGTTGCCCAATATTAACACAAACAGCATTTCCTGAAAATTACAGGTTCAACACAGTCAAGTTAGGTAAACAACGTGAGTGCAGTAGATTGTGCTGGAATATCATCAATGGATATGAAACAAACAATCTTATCCACAGTTACTCATACAAGCGAAGAGAAGAGCATGGGCTCCTGCTCAACACCGACAAAACAGCGAAACAAGCTAGCCACAAAACATTCCACAGCAATTTGGTGGTACATGTTGGCGGTGCTTATTTTACAGTACTAACTTGTTTCCACCTCAATAAAGCAAAAATGCTGGATTAACAGCAATCGTTGCGCTTTTCTCTTTTTAAGGAATATCCATTTTACTTAGGTCCTGGTAGCATTCTTCCTCAAATAACGTCCTCCATTGTGCAACTTTTTTCCACCAGTTATTATGTATAACATCGAGCTCCCATGCTGCTTCCGCGTTGTCACGTGGGTGGGTTGTCACGTTTCTGGAGGTAGAACCAAATGCAGGGAAGCCAAAACAGAGACAGGTATGCTGGACAAAGGGATACTATTTGTTTAAAAATCCAGAAGCAACAAAAATAAAAACAGCTCTTAAAACAACTTAAGTGTTGATACCATAAACAAAATACACACCTGAAATAGTAATATAAGGCATATGAAAGTAGCATGGAAATGGTAATGACCCAACCCAGTCAAGGAAATCCCAACCAGGTGTGGAGACACAGATGTTTGGCGCCCAAGAGTTGGCTTCCAAATCCTGACATGGGTAGCATTTCATTCTAGTCTTCTCAATTGGCTTCCACCTCAGACGAAGTGAAAACTATTTTTTTTCTCACATCCCCACATGTCAATTACATAGCATTTTTGTCGGCCCAACATATTCAGGGTCATGGGTTCTGCGCCACTCATCCTCACACAGTGGGTGCTAGAGTCCATCCAAGCTATCTTCAGGGAGTGGGCAGGGGATACCTTGAACTGGTTGCCAGACAGTCGCAGGGCACACAGAGACATACCACTCACTTGTTCATTCACACTTAGGGACAATTTGGACCAGCCAATTTACCTGACTGCTCTGCGATTGGCTGGCAACCAGTTAAGGTATATCCTGCCCACTCCCTGAAGATAGCTTGGATGGGCCCCAGCACCCCCGCGACTCACTGAGGATAAGCGGTGTGGCTGATGAGATGAGATGAGATGAATTTACCTGACATGCATGTTTTTGGAACAAGGGACGAAACCAGAGTTCCCAAAGGTAACCCACGCAGGCTCGGGGAGAATACGCAAACCCCGCACAGATTGGTTGTGGTAGCTGGATTTGAACCATGTACGTCCGTTCCGTGGGTCTGCGTGCTAACCACCAAGCCGCTGTTCCGATTGGCAACATGGCCTAGCCAATTAAATTTAGTTACCAGTGCAATTAAACTTCATCCCACCAGCAGTCTACCGTCGTTGAGTTTTCCGGCTTCCCCATTCTTTCTAATGAAATGTGTAATTTATCCATTGGGTTCAGATATACAGATGTTAAACAATGTAAACACCCAAGTTTACACTATTTTAACTCACAGTAATGCTCTTTTGAGTGGCAGTGAGTGCCTGGAGGGGACTTTCCACGATCGTAACCACATTGTATAAAATTTTATGAAGATATTTTGTTATAAGGATCAAATTGGTTGGAGGAACAGTAGCACCCGACTGCTTGTACTGGCAACTGATGACGGATTCCACATGGCTGGAGATGGAAAACTGGCTGGTATCCTGGAACCAAATGATGAGCAGTGCCATGTGAAAAACAGCCTTTATAGCAAGAGCAATGAAATGGTATGTATGAGTACACGTGTAAATTGTCAATAAGTACTCGGGTCAAGTAATTTCATTGTAATCACAAAGGATCTTAAAAAATTGCACGGACCACGATTACAGCATTCCCTCATCTAAAACCTATGAGAGAGCAAGAAAAAAACTAACAAAAAAAACCCCTCAGAATTAGGAAACCTTAGGAGGCAATCCCCATTCCAGGATGACCAGGCTACAATGTTGCAAGGGCATCAAAAGACAATACACAGTAATCATCAACAATAAACATTAGTAAAATTGATAAAATTCATCTTGTGTTGTCTCAGTCGTATGCGGAGATGATAATTCACGCGTTTGTTACTTCCCGTCTCGATGACTGTAATGCACTACTCTCCGGTCTCCCGAAGTCCAAAATCAAGAGCCTTCAGCTGGTACAAAATTCTGCAGCGAGGCTTTTAACTAAGACAAGAAAGTTTGATCACATTACCCCGATTTTAGTTAACCTGCATTGGCTCCCTGTTAGCTTAAGATGTGATTCTGTTGGTATTGTACAAAATCATGCATGGACTTGCTCCCTCATATCTTTCAGATTTAATTTCCCCCTATTTTCCGGTCCGGAGCCTTCGCTCTGAAAACGCTGGTCTACTAGTGATCCCAAGAGCCAAGAAGAGATCCGCAGGTTCGAGAGCGTTCTCCATTCGGGCCCCCTGGTGCTGTGGAATGCTCTTCCCCCTGAGATTTGATCTGCAACCTCAGTAGAAATGTTTAAATCTAATCTTAAAACACACTACTCCATAGCATATTAGTAACCTATATTTTATGTTGTTGATATGTGTATAATTTGCCCTCATGTTGGTTTTAGATGAGGGGATGGTGTCTTAATTGTCTGTAGTTTGCAATTGTCTTTGATCTGTGTAGCCTTTTGAGACTCTTTGTGATTAAGGGCTATCCAATAAACATGACGACTTGACTTGAATAATGACTGGAATAACAGCACAAAAAGTCAAATTGGCTGCAATGTCAAGTTTCTCATTTCAAAAAAACTGAAAAAACATGGGGAAAAAAATTAGAGTGGTCAGTACATTGATTACTGTAAATATATTGAATCATATTTATTTGAAGGACTACCCATCAGTTGGACAGATAGCCATGCAGCTGGAAAAAGAACATATTCAACCTATATTTGCTGTGACAAAAGATGTAGAAGGCATGTACAAGGTAAAGAAAGACTTTTTTGAACATCAACATTGTTCCAAATTTGATCATATATTTTATTTGATCATAGCAACTCTCCAAAATGATCCCAAAATCTGTTGTTGGAGTTCTGTCAGAAGATTCGAAAAATGTTGTTCAATTGATTGAAAGAGCATATAATGTAAGTTTCGAATCGTAACCATTTTCCTTTTTCGAAGAGAGATGAAAGTTCTTATTTTCAAGAGCTAATATGAGATAATATGTAAAACAATATATATATATATATATATATATATATATATATATATATATATATATATATATATATATAATTTCAGATGTTATCTTCCAAAGTTACATTAACCCATGACAATCTCCCTGAAAACGTAAGAGTTGTCTACACTCCACGGTGTAATGATCCACGACAAGAAGGAGACGACAAAGGGGTTTGTGACAATGTTCATGTTGGACAGAAGGTTAGTTTTTCCCCTGGTTGTTTAAAGCCTGGTCATAAAAAAATATGAGTTTATATCAATGCAAAATGTGTTAGTTGTAAAGCATGTTTCTAACACGGATAATCAATGACATACCTGTCAACCTCCACAGCTCCATGCTCTTACAAACTGTCGTATTTTCCCTTACAAAATAGTCTTACACCATTTTTTTATCAAACGTATTTATTTATGTAGTTTAACATGTTATATTTATGTTATATCAGGCCAATTCCCGAAACATATTTTTGATAAAGTGAATTAGTCCAAATTTATGTGAGACTATTTTTTATTTACTAAGCTCAAGTTATAAATAATTATTTCAAATAAAAAATCAGGAACAATTGTAATCAGCATAACTAAAATATCCTTTAATAACACTTTAAATTTAAATTTGTAAATACAAATATTTACAAGGGGATTCGGGGTACAGCTGAATGGATTTTTCTGAAAATATACATAGTTGTACTTATAAAAGTGTGAATTCTTGTAAGTTATATTTATTTGGTTATTTTGGTTTAATTCCGTGGTTACCAATTCGGCCAACAGGTAGTGCTCACGGTATCCCACCCCAATTATTTTGAAATAGCCTCATATTGTTATTATGAAGGAAATGTATTTTATTTTTGGCTTTAAATTATTGAATTTTCATTCTATTGATATGGTTAATAATTGATCAGTCCAGAACGAAAATAATATCGAGACACGCAAATAAGTAATACAGGTCTTTGATTCTAACAACCTACACAGTTTCTAAATTTCCAACAATTCTGGGATGTTTAAGTCCAAGTTCAAATTTTACTTGTTTGATGGCAAACCCCAGTAAAATCATTAGTTTTATTAAAGGCTATGTTTATTAAAAAAAAAAAAATCAGGAACAATTGTTATCAGCGTGACTAAGATATCCTTTAATAACACTTTGAATTTAAATTGGTAAATAAAGATATTTTTGGGAGGAAAAAAATAGTTTGCATTTCTATTTTGTAAACCATTGATGCTTGTATTTTAAATTTCAAACAGTCTATTTACCAGGGACAGAAAATACAAACCTTTGCAGCCTTGTGACTGGGAAACATGTTTTTCATAAGGGCCCGGTCACACAGCCGTTTGCGTCTGAATCACAGCCAGAAATTTCTGCCTGTGAAGCAGACGCTGTTGGACGCTTTGAGACCGCCATACAGACGAGATACAGCAGTGGTTTACACGCGATCGGAAATTCACACGCGGTTGGCAGCGCGAAAAAGTTTTGCGCTGCTCAAAACTTTTGCGCTGCTCAAAACTTTAGGGCCCGGTCACCAAGCCTTTCACGGGCGTAACGAGGCTGATTCACGGCCAGAAATTTCTGCCCGTGAAGCAGACGATGTTGGACGCTTTGAGATCGCCATATAGACGAGATACAACAGTGCTTTAAACGCGGTCGGAAATTCACACGCGGTTGGCCGCGCGAAAAAGTTTTGCGCTGCTCAAAACTTTAGACCACGTGTTAACCGCGGGTGGCACACAAGGTAATGACGCAGAAATGACGCGGAACGACGTGCTCTGGCCGCGGCCAGGGCGTGGTTACACATGGGTAGGACGCGAAATTTCAGCGGGTAATCGTGGGTGGAGCACGGTCATAGCATGTTCTGCGCCTGTATCGCAGTGTTATTACGTGAAATTAGCGTGTTACGCGTGTGACGGTCAAACGCCTTTCTCCGCGTATATACAGCGCGATTTGCCAAGCACACGTCAGTTGTGCTCGAGACGTCAAGGGGTGGACATGGATCCCCGTCACCGTAGTGACCTCGTCTTAATCCATTTTTATTTCTTGACATTTCTTTTCATTTCATAACAAGATAATAAAATAAAAATGAAAAACTATTACAATAATAACATATTGGCTTCTTCGGTGCCATAGCTTGAAATCTTGATCTTCACGGGACTGTGTCTTGAGCGGTTATGATTTCTACAGCCCGGTGTTATGCCGAGAAATGCATCCCTGCCGAGATTTGCATCCCCTCGCTACTACAACCACTTTTACCTCGTTTTATCTCACTTTTAGGGAATGTAATGGCAAACACATAACCAAATCCACTTCGTCTTGCATTTGTTGGGAATGTAATACAACATAAACCATTCCGTCTTTGTTTTTGTTGTGAACGTAATCGAACGGTAATGCACACCGTATATAAATCACTTTTAAAACTGTTATGCACTCTACCGTAAAGCTTATTATGCAGAAATAAGCTTTATGGTAGAGTGCATAACAGTTTCAATACGAGCGATTTGAATATAAAAAGGCAAAATAAACATGTTACCTGCTCAAAAGTGATTTGTATACGGCGTGCATTACCGTTCGATTACATTCACAACAAATACAAAGACTGAATGGTTTAAGTTGTATTACATTCCCAACAAATGCAAGACGAAGTGGTTTTGGTTATATGTTCGCCATTAAATTCCCTAAAAGTGATATAAAAGTGAGATAAAACGAGGTAAAAGTGGTTGTAGCAGCGAGGGGATGCAAATCTCGGCAAGGATGCATTTCTCGGCATAACGCCGGCTCGGCAGCTCTTATACCCGTGGTCCACACGAGAAAATGATGCGGAAATGACGCGATGAGGAAGCGGAACAGTCGCCGGTGTCTGTTTTGCGGGCATACCACCGATGAACAGCGGGTTGGCCAATTTTGTGCATTTTCCATCGCGGGCAACCACGGGCAAAAAAAAACGCAAAATTTTACCCGCGATACAGACGCAAACGGCTGTGTGACCGGGCCCTAAGCCTTGTGAAGTGATCGGCAACTATTGGAGGTATGTTGTGCTCTGCGATGAAATGGCAAAACATCACTTCTGCGGCTGTTGAGGAGTCTTCCGGTTCTTTTTTAGGAGCAAAATGAACATCCATTGATTAATATGTTTTCCAGACTTCTACGTTTTTGGCGTGGCTCTTTGTATCAAAATCAGTCTTTAAATCATAGAAACCGGAGGCAGCTACTTTCACGTCTTTTTTGCAAGCAACACAATAGGAATATTCCACACCTTTCTTCGAGCTTATATCAATCCCTCGTATCGTCCTGACATTTGCTCCCACTTTTTGTTATGCTTGCCTTTTTCATTTAACTCACAGCGTTTGAATTCAGGTTCGGCCATTGCGACTTGATGATTGTATCCAAAGAAAATACAAAACTATGTTGTAATGTAGGCCTACTGCTCTGCTTTCGCTTTGTTCACGTGTGATCGGAATGATGCAATGGGAAATCCCCAGGGGGCAGACGCATGCGCACAATAGCATCAAATCGCTCGCTTCGTTTGCAACGAAAAAAACGAGACAGAGATAGAGGCTACCGCGGCGAACTCGTTTGACTTGATTGATTTGGCCTTTTGTGATAGTCGGTGTATACCGGATGGTACCCATAATTAAAAAATTTGCGTTTTTCCGTACAGATTTTCGTCATACACGTCTTAAAATGCATAATAAACGTACTTTGTACGCAAAATGTACAGGTTGACAGGTATGCAATAAACACTGTATTTTACTCATCAGCAATGTTTCCTGTAAGTTGCCATGGTTCTGAGCAATCACATGGAGTCTGTGAGCGGCATTAGGAATAACAGTGAGCAACTTCAATCCCAAGTATGGCAACCAATTTATAATCAAACATGTCCAAAGCTGAAATCAAATCAAGTTACATACTGCTGGCTTTCTAACAATGTAAATATTTTTTCACATTTTAATGAATTTTCCATTGTAATATTGGAAAGGTTGCATGGCTCACACACATCAATTGTTTTTGAGACAACTATTACCTGAGATTTCTGTTTTCAAAAAAGTATCTTGTTACGTAATACTAATATTTTATGAATATCTTTAGTTGGTTACACAACACAGAAGTGTATTTAATCACACTTTTATTTAGAAGTACAATGTTGGCAAAAGATTGACTTGATGCATTTGCACATAATGCAACACAAGATCAATCAAAGAGATCTCCAAAAACTAGCTTTTTTCCCCTTTTTTATTTCTTTTATTTTTTTGCCCTCAATTCTTTTTTTATACTTTTTCTTTCTTTTTCTTTTGTTTCTTTTTTCAATTTTATCTATTTTTTTTTTAGTTTAGCTTTATTTTATTACTGTTTTCAAGTCATCGTGTGCTACATAATAATTGGCAATATATGGCCAAACGCAACAAAAACAATCAAAAGAGCTGTTTGGGAGCCGAAAAAGCCACTTCTCTAAAAAAAGACGGAAACTTGCACTGCAACATTGCCGTAGTCACATAGGTAAATAAGTAAGGTCACGTAGTTACGTAGTCTAACTGTGATAATTAAAGTAAACGTCATGTCGATCTATATTTCAATGTCTTAGCGATGAAAAATAATAAAATAGTAATATATTATTTACACAACCGCCACTACTTGACAGGCTTCTCCAGCCGCCTCTCTCTTGCAACACTTCGAGCTTAAGTGCACGCTTGCTTTTATTTACTCAATCTCATGCTGACATTGACGTAAAAATACAGCGCTTAAAACTATGTAGCGGGAACCCACCTTGTTTTTGCCTGTATGCACTGTAATTACAAGCCCGGATTTTTGTGCGCAGAATAGATTTTCTTGTGTACTAAGAAGGTCTGGGCACTGTGCAATTGCACACACGTGCATTTTAGAGGAAACATTGCTCATCAGTATTTAATCTAGAATTTGTTTAATGATTATGCACATATGTATATACATATATGAGAGAGTATGTACAATTGTTTTCTCATAATTCCTGTAAAACAATACATCCTCCAGATTTCCTTTGATATATCAGTTACTGCGGACTCATGTGTAGAGAACAAGGAATTCTCTATCCGGGCACTTGGTATTAAAGACACACTGACTGTGACTTTATCTACAAGATGCGAGTGTAAATGTAAAGACCCAAGTGAAAGTGGTCAACAATATTGTAATGGCAAGGGAAAAATAAACTGTGGCATTTGCAGGTAAGCCTGATTATTTATTATATACTTTTTACTGATAAATTTGGAAGTCATTGGAAATTGAGTCCTGATTCCGACACATACATTAAATCTGAAATAATACAAAACACATCCAAACAGAAGAAAGTCTCTTGTCTATTTTTGAAGCTTTTTCTCAAATAAGGCAGTGTTGAAATGGTAGTTTCCAGCTTTAGAGAGCAACTAACAGTAGTATTTTAGTATTGTTGCGAGAAAGATTGAAGCCACTCCACTAATATCTATCTCATCTCATCTCATCTCATTAGCCGTACCGCTTATCCTCAGTAGGGTCGCGGGGGGGCTGGAGCCCATCCCAGCAATCATTGGGCAGTGGGCAGGGGACACCCTGAACTGGTTGCCAGCCAATCGCAGGGCACACAGGGACAGACAACTCATTCGCTCATTCACACCTAGGGACAATTTGGACCGGCCAATTCACCTGAAAATGCATGTCTTTTGGAATGTGGGAGGAAACCGGAGTGCCCGGAGGAAACCCACGCAAGCACGGGGAGAACATACAAACTCCGCACAGAAAGTCTGGAGCTGGATTTGAACCCACGACAGGTTCCCATGACATGAACTGTGCCGCACAAGCGCTAACCACTGCGCCGCCGTGCCGCCCTAATATCTATCTAATATATCTAAAATTATCCATCAGTTTATCAATCTTAACCTACACTACTTCATATATCCCCGTGTGTGTGCTTGTGTGAGCGTGTGTGTATGTGTGTGTGTGCGCTGTGTTTAAATTAGGGACACTGGGATTCGGGGTACGGCTGAACTGATTTTTACTTATAAAAGTGTGAATTCTTGTAAGTTACAGTATAGCATCCACGAGTACCTCCGCAAACAATGCATTGTGTGTTATGTCACGTGTTGACTTTTTGTCACGTTCACACAGGAGACATATTGGAGTCACAGGTGTTTTTGCATACAAGCAAGTTGGAAATTTTAACGATCTCTCAAAGACATCGGATTTCACCCAAAAATGTGAACGTATGACTTGGCCAAGGCTCAAAGCTGTGACATCCCGGTCTCGGGGCGGACACCAGACCCTTAGGTCACTATTTACGGGGTGAGAGGACGCTGGCGTGTATGTCGCCGCTTCTCACTCCAAAACTTTTTCAAACTTTAAGAAGCTCAGATATTCTTTCTGATCTTTCTTTTGCCCTTTTGTTTTGGACTGTGGGTACTGCGGTTGATGTAACCTGAACCATCGTTTCACCTGATCAATCAAACCCCAATCGTAACTTAGTCCACGGGCTAACGCCGGTAGCTTAAACTTACCAGCTGTCACTGCACCGGCCTCTCTCCCTCATCATGGCGTGCCAAAACCTCGCCGCCTTTGGATTATTTCTGATACTCCTGACGTTCTGCCATCATCCAGCGACAGGATTGCTCCACTATTTTGTCGCGGATCTTCTCCGGATCCGGTGGATTGCACTGGAGCCTCCGCCACCGGAGCTTCACCATCATCCTGACATCGCTCGCCTGCCTCGACGCCGCTACATTCACCGCGGGTCACGCAGACACGTCGAGTATAAAAACCCTAGCTCAATCAACTCGACCTGGTCCAGATCTCGACGCCCTCCCAGAAACTGCGGCCGCAACGCTTACTGTCGTGCATTAGCCCGCCTGGCTAGGTCGGCTAACAGCACTGCCGCCGTCAAACATGACACCTCCGCCGTCAACTTTGGCTTACTGAACATCCGCTCACTCAGGAACAAGGGCCACCTCATCCAAGACGTCCTCGCCGAACGCAAACTTGACTTCCTCATTTTAACAGAAACCTGGCAACAAACAAACGACTTCGCTGCTCTGAATGACTGCACTCCTCCCGGCTTTGTTTACATCTGCCGTCCCCGTGGCAGTGGCCGTGGAGGAGGCCTCGCGGTAATCCTCCGCGAGAAGTGGAAAGTCTTGCCTGTCTCCGTCCCTGCATCAAGCTCTTTTGAATGCCTGGTGTTTAAGCTACCTGGACCCTCGCCAACATCATTGCTACAATTTATCGCCCCCCCGAAGCCACATAGTGATTTTATCAATGAATTCTCCAGCTTAATTACACATTTATCCACTCTCTCGCCAAATTTAATTTTATTGGGAGATTTCAATATTCACATGGACAACCCCAACCTGCCACTCACCAGAGACTTCACATCCTGCCTGGAGAGCCTCGGGATACACAGTCTTATTGAATTCCCCACCCTCTTTAAAGGCCACACATTGGACTTGGTTTGCTGCTCTGGCCTCTCCCCCTCCAAGCCACTGCTGATGTTTTTCCTGAATCCGATCATGTCCTCCTCACTTTTAACACCGTACTCTGTCTCTCTACTGTCAAAACCTCCCGTCTCATTTCTTTTCGTAATACCAAAAATATCAATATTGACACCCTCTGCTCTATTATTGACCGTTCCCCGCCCCCAGACGCTCTTTCAAACCCGGATGACCTCACCGCTCACTACAATGCCTGCCTCACAAATATTCTAAATTCTCTTGCCCCCCTGAAGACCAGGACTGCCTCATTCTCCACATCTGCCCCCTGGTTTACACCCGCTCTTAGGTCAATGAAATCAAAAAACCGCCAACTTGAGCGACTCTATAAGAAAACCGGCCTCACCATCCATAAGGACATGTACATTACCCATATTGCTAAATGCAAGGACCAAATTGCACAAACCAAATCCAGTTACTACTCCGGCCTCATCCTTTCCAACGAAGGAAATTCAAGAACTCTCTTCTCTGTCATGAACAAAATCCTCCAGCCACCAAATTCTCTCCCCCCTCCACCAGTACTCCACAACAACCTGCAACTCCATAATGGAGTACCTCAATCACAAAATCCTTAAAATTCATCACCAACTCCATCAAAACCTGCCTGCTCCCTCCCCATCTGAATTTCCATCTCCTTGTCACTTCTTCTCCAGTTTTGCTCCACCCACGACTGCTGAATTATCCAACCTCATACTCAAATCCAAGCCCACCACTTGCCAGCTCGATCCCCTCCCTTCATCCCTTGTTAAATCCTGCCTCCCTTCCCTGCTTCCTCTCATATCTGCCATTATCCACTCCTCACTCTCTTCTGGTATTGTCCCATCACTTTTCAAAACCGCTGCTGTCACCCGCTACACTGAAAAAACATGGTGCTGACCCCAACAACTTTGAGAACCTCCGCCCCATCTCCAACCTTCCATTTATTTCGAAAATCCTTGAAAAAACTGTTGCTGCTCAACTCCACTCCCACCTGCCCCTCCACTCTCTCTATGAACCCTTTCAGTCTGGTTTCAACCCCCGCCACAGCACAGAGACTGCCCTAATCCGTATTGTAAATGATCTCCTCATAGCATCTGACTCCGGTTTAGTCTCCATCCTCATCCTCCTAGACTTGAGCGCCGCCTTCGACACAATCTCTCACCCTATCCTCCTCAATAGACTCTCTTCCATTGGTCTCACGCACACTCCCCTCAGTTGGTTCCACTCCTACCTCACTGGCCGCACTCAGTTTGTCCAGCTGAAATCCTTCACCTCAAAGCCCTCCCTAGTCACCACAGGTGTACCCCAGGGATCTGTCTTAGGTCCTCTTCTCTTCATCGTCTACCTTTTGCCTCTTGGTCATATCCTCCGCAAATTTAATATCCACTTTCACTGCTTTGCTGATGACACCCAACTCTACCTCTCCTGCAAACCAAACTCCATACTCCCACCTCCCTCCCTCACCTCTTGCCTTTCCGAACTCAAAACATGGTTCACAACAAACTTTCTTAAATTAAATGCCAATAAAACAGAAATCCTCCTTCTTGGCACCAAATCCACTTTATCCAAAGTAAACAATTTCTCTCTCAACATCGACAGCTCCTTAGTGTCCCCCTCCCCCCAGGTCAAGAGTCTGGGTGTCATCCTGGATAGCATGCTTACCTTCCACTCACATATCAACACCATCACCCGCACTGCTTATTTCCACCTCCGCAATATTACCAGACTCCGCCCTTCCCTCACCCCCCGCACCACTGCTATTCTCGTCCACAGTCTTGTCACATCCCGCCTTGACTACTGCAATGCTCTCCTCTTCGGCCTTCCTCAAAAGTCCCTCCATAAAATTCAGCTGGTTCAAAACGCCTCTGCTCGCATCATCACAAAAACATCTTCCCAGCAGCACATCACCCCCGTTCTCCAACAGCTACACTGGCTTCCTGTTCAACATCGCATCAGCTACAAACTGATCCTATATACATATATGGCCATTCACAACCTGGCCCCTCCTTACCTGTCCGACCTTCTCCAGGTGCACGTCCCCACTCGCTCCCTCAGATCCTCGTCCTCCCTCCGACTGTCAGTGCCTTCTGTCCACCTGAGCACCATGGGAGCCAGAGCCTTCAGTCGCGC
Organism: Urocampus carinirostris; assembly: GCF_059441175.1. Lineage (NCBI taxonomy): Eukaryota > Metazoa > Chordata > Actinopteri > Syngnathiformes > Syngnathidae > Urocampus > Urocampus carinirostris. Next base: position 40,550,523 of record NC_142362.1, on the reverse strand, counting down.
TGCTCCAAAGCTTTGGAACAATCTACCTCCGGACCTCCAAAACTGCACACCTCTCTCCACTTTTAAGTCGCGTCTAAAACACACCTGTTCAGGACTGCCTACAACACATAGCTTCTCAATTTCCTATGTTTTTTATGATTTTATGTCTTGTTTTTATTTAATATTTTGCTTACAATTTTTTTACATTGTATTTTCACATTGTCTGTACAGTGTCCTTGGGTGGCTTGAAAGGCGCTTTTAAATATAATGCATTATTATTATTATTATTATTATTATTATTATTACTAATCTGTTCTACATCAGCCACTTTCCATGACACACAGTTCTCACCACACAATAGGGCGCGCCGCACAATTTGAAGAAAATCTGAGACTTTTTAGTTTGGTCGTGAAAATGCGGTATCTTAATTGTAAATGTATTGTTCTGTTTATTGATTGTTAATAGTTTCTTTGTGTTATTAAGTTGCAGTCAAGGCTCTGTTGGTCAGTTCTGCGAGTGCTCCATTGGCAACAAAGATGAAAACTCCCTGAGGAGATTATGCATGAGCCCGAGTGGGATTGAATGTGAGAGTCATGGAGATTGTGTATGTGGCAGATGCCAGTGCCACAACACAGCAAGTGGAGGTAGTTACTATGGAGATTTATGTGAATGCGACGACGAACATTGTGAGAAGTTCCAAAATAGATTATGCGGAGGTACGTTTCTTCTCTTCTAATGAACATTTACATTTGGGCAACAGAGAGGCTTACCATCTAGCTCAAAGGTCTGCAACCTTTTTCAAGTGTCAAGTTACTTTTTTTATCAATTAGAGAAAAGGGCACCCAGTTTGATATAATTTTCTAAAACAGCAACATAGCTCGATGGCTTGCGAAATAGCTAAAAAGTAGCTTGATAGTTAGCTAGAAAAGTAAACAGGTAAAAAATCTAAAAGTTAGCTAGATAGCCTTCTAAAAAGGTAAAAAGCCAACTAAATAGCCGGATAGAAATCTAAAAAAAAGTGCATGATAGCCAGCTGAAAGGGAGCCAGAATTTAGCTTGATAACTAGTAAAGAAAGAAATAAGATACCCAGATACCATACATAAAAATTGTAAAAAGCTAGCTGGACACCATGCTAAACAGCTAAAAGTATAGGAATAGAGCTAGCTAAAAGAAACTTGCATCTCAACTGTCCTAAGGGGTCACCCTGGTGTCCAAGGACACCAGCCCTGATCCAGCAATTTGTCGGTGTTCTGTCTGCAGCCAATTTTGGGTTCAATAAATTATCTGAATAAAAAAACAGACAATACAGTGGCGGGCCCTGGATTTCACACCTAGGCCTTCTGTGATGATTTAATTATTGATATTTAATTATTTAATGAATATTCATGGCCAACAAATATTTACATCAAATAAGTCTGATATTTTTAGGCCAGCAGAGAAGGCCTGGAAGACCCTGACTGGCAACCACTGAGTAAATCATTAAAATACATATGTAATTGACCACATCAGTTTTTACATAGTTTTTTTTTTTATGAGTGTAACGCACATAAAAGTACTAAACGTTTTTCACACTGTGTGGCGCCAAAGGTTTAGGTTTGGTCTTTACATTCGTGAGAACATAATGCTTTTTTAAGTAATCAAATAATATTAGTGGGGGCAAAACCAGGGGCAATTTTGGGTTCAGAGCTTTGGGGGTGACGAGCACCAGTGTCGAACACAACTTGCATTTGGTTCAATGCAGCTAAAATGAGGACTAATATCTGTTGATGCTAAAAAAAAGTCATGGTTTTGGGTGCTAAAATAGTTCTTTAAACATAACCAGTGTTGGGAATAACACAGTTATAAATAACGCCGTTACGTACATGCTAATTTTTTTCAGTAACAGGGTTAAAGCAAAATTATCACTTAAAACATATTTTCTGATGTTGCAACACCGTTACATTACTAACAGTCAAAAGCAGTTTGGTACTTACATATTTGTGTGTGATTACATTTTTTCTTGATTTTACGTACATATTTGTGTGTGCGGTTAGGTGCGTTTTTTTGTGTGTATTTACGCACGTTGTATGTGTTTACCTAACTTTGGTGTGTTTAAATATGTTTTTATGTGTGTTTACGTGCGTTTTTGTGTGGTGTTGCATAGGTTTTTTTGTGTTTACGTGCATTATGTGTGTTTAAGTACGTTATAGTGCGTGTTTACATATAATTTTACATGTTTTCCTGCTAGTTATGTACAGTGCCGTTCAAAATAATTGCAGTTCAATTTGATCAACAAGTATATACCTGGTTTTTAATATATTTTGTATTGTTTCATGCTAGACTAATTACAAGTAGGTGCGGTAGACTCTCAGAAAATTAACAAGAACCAGCATTCATTTTAGGCATGGTCCGAAGGCTTTCAATTGGGCTAATAGTTCAAAGGGGTGTGTTCAATTACTTTTTTATAGTAACGTGCCCAACACTGATCATATGGACTGTAGGATATACACTACCCGTAGTACAAAGAGCCTCCACTGACTCCACCATATGGTGCAAGTGACACTAGCAGAGCTGAAAATGACCCGGGAGGTCGAGGAGATCAGTGCTAGGAATCAAATGGACTCAACCGTTTCAAGGCTGTGGAGTTATTCCGACGCAGTTATTCCGACATTTTTTTTGTTTTACTTTTTTAGATTATTTTTATCTAGCATTTGGTTATCATTTTTAAGCCAATTCGGCCCTTTTATACCCAAAAGAGAGTTTTAAAGATGCTATAATTTTGTGGTGCTTGGGTAAATTTGGGGGAGCAAACCCCAAAACAGGCTGGTTACGCCCATGGGCAAAATCAGTGGGGACAGGTCCCCTTTGTCCATGCCGAATCTACGCCCTTCTGTGACGAGCCCCATCATGCAGTGCGCCATTTGTGTAGGTTGTGTCTGTGAAGTAAAGGAAACCATGAAACTAGGGGGAAATGTGAGTGTTTAATCAATTAAATCAAACTCTTACAACCTGAGACAACTGGTCAAGTAGACACTGGCAACGAAACTTGAAATATTTTCATCAAAAAAAGTCGTGGTTAAAAAAATATGAAGTGAGTTTAAATCTTTGGCATGAATCCTAGTCTCAAGTCAGACAACTGATCAGGTAGACATATGCTACTGAACTTAAAATGTTTTTTTCACAACAAAAGTAAACAGTTCAATGATAAAATACTCAACAGAGTGTTTAACACTGCAGTGTAAATCGAACAACCTGATTCATATGAGATATTTTGTAATTATTCCATCATGTATCCACATTCTTCTCTATAGGGATGCCCTTGCACAGAGTAAATCCGCCTACTACTCTGGAATCATTTCCTTCCAAAAAGGCAACACCAAATCACTTTTCTCCTTCGTCAACAAAATCCTCCAGCATCCCCATTATTTACACCCCCACACACACACACTTTTACTCCACCGACACCTGCAACTCACTGATGCGTTTCTTTAATTACAAAATCAGCCGCATCCGTCAGCTCCTCAGTTCATACCCTTCTCTCTCGACACCTGAACCTTTCCTCTACAGTAATCATTTCTCTTCCTTTTATCTACCCAGTACAACTGAATTATCTGAAATAATCACTCTATCCAAGGCCTCCACACGTCCTCTTGACCCTATTCCTTGTTCTCTGCTAAAATTCTGCCTCTCTTATCTGCCTCCCCTCATTTCTGCCATTATGCATTCTCCACTTTCCACCGGTTCGATCCCCTTAAAACTGTATGGCCATGCCTGTTTTGAAAAGGTTTTAAGTGGCATACCACCCTTTTGAACACTATTTACCTGGTCCATCCCACACTCCCCTCCAATGGTTTAACCCATACCTCTCTGTGGCCGCATTCAGTTCTTCAACTCAAGTCCTTCTCCTCTGGACCCTCTCCAGTCTCCTCGGGTCTGCCCCAGGGCTCTTGTCCTGGGGCCTCTCCTCTTTATAACCGACCTCCCCTTAGGCCATATCTTCAGGAACTTCAACATTCCCTTCTACTGCTTCGCGGATGACACCCAGCTTTCCTGCAAACCCAACTCAATACTACCACATGACCTCACCTCGTTTCTGAAATAAAATCATGGTTCACCGTCAACTCCCTAAAACTGAACAGCAATTAAATAGAACTACTACTTCTTATTGGCACCAAATCAACCCTCTCCAAAGTTGACTCATTTTCTCTTTCCTCAGTTTTTCCCTCCCCTCCGGTCAAGACTCTGGGTGTCATCCTCGACAGCACACTCTCCTTTAACTCTCATATAAATAACATCACTCGGACAGTCTACTTCCACCTGTGCTCCATCAACCATTTCCGCCCCTTCCTCACCCCACACACAACAGCCATTCTCGCCCATAGCCTTGTCACCTCACACCTTGATTACTGCAATTCCCTCCTATACGGTTTACCTCAAAAGTCCCTCCATAAACGTCAGCTGGTCCATAACTCTGCTGCACGCATCATCACCAAAAAAAAACACTTTTGCCATCACCCCAGTCCTTCAGTAACTCCACTGGCTCTCAATCTAACACAGAATCAATTACAAAATCCTGCTCTACATCTACATAGCCATTCATAAACTTGCCCCTCCCTACCTTGCCAATCTACTTCACACTGCCACGCCATCCCGCACCTTCAGACTATTTTACTCCCTCCAGCTCACTATACCCCTCGCCCGTCTCAGCTCCATGAGGAGCAGAGCTTTCAGCCGCAGTGACCCTGAACTCTGGAAATCCTTGCCGCTTTACCTCAGAAATTCTGCGCCCCTGTCCACCTTCAAATTCGGACTTAAGACTCACCTCTTCAGACTTGCCTTTTCTTGACCATCTGCCTCGCGTTCGGCCCCTTTTAACTCTAATGTGTTTTATTTGCCATTTATTACTTGTTTTACTCTTGCTTTATTGTTGCGTCCTACTATATGTACAGCAACCTTGGGTATCCTGAAAGGCGCTTCGAAATACAATGTATGATTACTATTATTAAGATGCAAGCTTAATACCAATCTACAGTACATAGGGGATTAATAAAAAATTCATTCTAGGATTTATACAAAAATGAAACCTTTTTATGCTTTTTTCTGCTTTTAGTTTTAATTGTCTCTATACCTGCAAGCGAGGGACACATACTGTACATTCCAGTAGACAATAAGTATTTATTCCTCCATAGTTCAGAGGTGAGCACATTTGCCTAACGCGTGAAAGGTTCCTGGTTTGAGAATGGGTGGAAACATATGTTGGCCTGGAGAGGGAAGGGCACCACCAGGCGGTATTTGCCCAAGAAGCACCACAGGAAATATTAACCCTACGACCATAGAGGTGAAGACAAACACAGCCATCCACCCAGCATATAGGATACTTGTCTAGAAGACATGGCTGGCTTACAGTACTGTAGTAGAGCCATCAACATTATTAAAGACAATTCCCGCCCTGGCCACCACCTCTTTGACCTGTTGCCCTCTGGTAGGCGCTATAAGTCCCGTTAAACTTGGACAGACAGGCTTCTCCAGGGTCATCACCACCACAATACAATACTGGACTGTCTCAGAAAATTAGAATATTGTGATAAAGTTCTTTATTTTCTGTAATGCAATTCAAAAACAAAAATGTCATACATTCTGGATTCATTACACATCAACTGAACTATTTCAAGCCTTTTATTATTTGAATATTGCTGATTTTGGCTTACAGCTGAAAAAAACTCAAAAATCCTATCTCAAAATATTAGAATACTTCCTCAGACCAAGTAAAAAATAATTTTATAACAGCAAAACTAAATCAAACATTTGAAAATGTCCATTGATGCACTCAGTACTTGGTTGGGAATCCTTTTGCACGGATTACTGCATCAATCCGGCGTGGCATGGAGGCAATCAGCCTGTGGCATTGCTGAGGTGTTATTGATGCCCAGGATGCTTCGATGGCGGCCTTCAGCTCATTTGCATTTTTAGGTCTGGTGTCTTTCATCTTCTTCTTAACTATACCCCACAAATTCTCGATGGGGTTCAGGTCAGGGGAATTAGCAGGCCAATCAAGGACAGTGATGCCATGGTCAGTGCACCAGTTACTGGTGGTTTTGGCACTGTGGGCAAGTGCCAGATCATGCTGGAAAATGAAATCCTCATCTCCATAGAGCTTTTCAGCAGATGGAAGCATGTAGTGCTCTAAAATCTCTTGGTACACAGTTGCATTTAATCTGGACTTGATGAAACACAGTGGACCAACACCAGCAGCTGACATGGCTCCCCAAACCATTGCTGACTGTGGGAACTTCACACTGGATTTCAAGCAACTTGGATTTTGCTCCTCTCCAGCCTTTCTCCAGACTCTGGCGCCTTGACTTCCAAATGAAATGCAAAACTTGCTTTCGTCTGAAAAGAGGACTTTGGACCACTCTGCAACTGTCCAGTGCTTCTTCTCCATAGCCCAAGTCAGACGCTTCTTCCGTTGTCTTGAGTTCAGAAGTGGCTTGACCATGGGAATACGGCTATTGTAGCCCATTTCCCGGACACGTCTGTGAACTGTGGCTTTTGATACCTGGACTCCAGCTTCAGCCCACTGTCTTTGAAGCTCCCCCAAATTCTGGAAGCGGCTCTTCTTCACAATTTTGTTAAGGCTGCGGTCATCTCTCTTGGTTGTGCAGCGTTTCCGGCCACATTTTTCCCTTCCAACAGACTTTTTGTGGATATGCTTTGAAACTGCACTCTGTGAACAGCCTGCTCTTTGAGAAATTTCTTTTTGTGTCTTACCCTCCTGATGGAGGGTATCAATGATGGTCCTCTGGACAGCAGACAGATCAGCAGTCTTCCCCATACTTGTGATTTAGTTTACTGAACCAAGCTGAGTGTTTTTAAGGCTCAGGAAACCCTCGCAAGGTGTTTCGAGTTAATTAGATGATTCAGGTGATTAGTTGAATAGCCTACTTGTATACTTTTTCATGATATTCTAATATTTTGAGATAGGATTTTTGAGTTTTCTTAAGCTGTAAGCCAAATTCAGCAATATTAAAATAATAAAAGGCTTGAAATAGTTCAGTTGATGTGTAATGAATCCAGAATGTATGACATTTTTGTTTTTTTAATTGCATTACAGAAAATAAAGAACTTTATCACAATATTCTAATTTTCTGAGACAGTCCAGTATGTGGTAATTATTTTTGTTTCCTGCCTTTTCATCCTAAGCAAACCTGAGTTTGGTTGTGGTTCATTTAATTATTTATTACAAACACACTTATAAAAACCTGTTGGAGTTCTTTTTTCAGCTTCCATTTATTCATTAATCTTCAATTCTCACAGTTTCCATGTTCTTCTAAGCAGTGTACAAATCAACACACCATGGCGGAAAAAAACATTGAGAACTTTCATCGGGGGGAAAGTGGGGTTTTGGATTTAAATTATTTTTGGGGGGACACCATGTTCTGCCTCCAGTAGCACAATAACTTTCAAATTTCTAAATACGCTGAAGCGTTAGCATCCATTAGTACTTCCTCAAAAAATGGAGGCATTGCGTGAGACGTTATGTGCCCTCCTCTGTGCAAGCAGGACACGATAGCGTTCACACAGGACACACGTAGAAGTCACAGGGGATCGTGCACAAGTCGCATTTATTTGGAAATTTGAACAATCTCACAAAAACATCGTAATTCGCCCCCAAAATCAGAATTGAGCATTTAATTCTGCAGTGCGAACCCAGCCTTACATAGGCGCCCACACCACACTCTGCCGGTGACGCCCACACTTCACCTTTCAGCAGCCTCATGGTGTCCTCAGCTACATCCGCCACTTTACATTACACACAGGGCGTACCACACGATAGGGCACACGAGACAATTTATGTACGCCTCATGCTCGTAAAAATACGCTAATGACTTTTCTTTCTATTAAAGGAAATGGCTGGTGCAATTGTGGTATATGCAAATGCAACCCAGGCTTCGATGGCTCAGCATGTCAATGCCCAATATCAGAGGATGGATGCCGTACCCCAAATCAAACAACTTGCTATGGCAGAGGTCAATGTAAGTGTAACCGCTGTGAGTGTAAAAATGGATACCAACGTCCACATTGCCAGACATGCTTTGGTTGCCCTGACACCTGCCAAACCAAATTGTGAGTTGTGTATAGCTTTAACTATTTCAATTAAAATGCCTTGACTGCCAAACAAGTAATACCTTGTTGTCCTTTTGATTCCTTCATCACCAACCAGGAATTGCATTGAATGCCTTGGCTTTGAATCTGGTCCTTTAGAGAAAAATTGTAGCATGGCTTGCAGAGATAGCATTTTGCATGAAATGGTAGATGAGTTCACTTTTTCAAGCCCTGTGTGCAAACAAAGAGACACAAATGGATGTTGGATCAAATTCAAGCTTGATCAACAATTTGGAGAAGATAATTATTTTGCTGAAATTCTGAAACAGAGAGGTAAGATTCACGTACTTACATAAATACACCCTTTGTAGTACCTTAATGTTGGTCAATGCACTGTACTGTAAAGACAGTCATAAGTTTTGCTCCGTTGGTTAACATCCCAAAACATTTTTACAGGGTCCCGAAATTGCGTCATGGGTCTTAATTCAAATATTTTTAAAACCTTTCAGTAATAAAAATATTATTTTCAGTAATAAAAATATTATTGTATGATTTAATTCACTTAAATATTCAGGTGAAGGTGGGCAGTTAATAGAGTTATAAATAACACTGTTAAACCAATTATTTTTTTCCAACGTTACAGCGATGCAGAATGCCAACAGCGGCGTGCCCCCACAAAACCGCAAACGGTTTTCCACTCTCCTCAGACTTGTTTAAACCATGTCTTTTGGGATCGTATATATATATATATATATATATATATATATATATATAAATGTGTGTGTATATATATATATATATATATCCCCCTCGGATGGGTCTGGCCTTAATGCGGCGAGGGGGCTTGCGTGTCCCAGTGACCCTGGAGAGCGATACAGTCGGGAGCTTGCTCCTGGTAGGGTCACCCATGGCGGGCCGGCCTCCGGGGTAGGTTCCAGACAAACAAAGACCCCAGCGTGTCGGTACACTGTGAGGTGGCAGCCCCACCAACCGACTATCCTGCGGAGGGCTAACAACTCACCCAGGAGAAACCCCCTTTGTTATGAAACTGACCAGAGAAAGAAGCCGGACTGACCAACACGGTAACGGACCCCAGCCTGCCCCTGACCAACGAGTACAGATCGACCTTCGTCGTAAGACCCGTGTCGCCACCTGGAATGTCCAGACACTCCTTCGCCTCGGAGCTGCCACCCTGCTGTCCCGAGAGCTCTGTCGCTATAACATCACCCTGGCAGGGCTCTTTGAAGTACGATGGCAAGGCAATGGTGAAACAACAGCTGGCAACCATTGCTACATCTGGAGTGGCCCCGAGAGTCGGACCGGCCTTTACGGTGTGGCTCTTGCCATTCCAAAAGCCCTCCAGAGGTCCCTCATCAGCTGGACACCAATAAGTGACAGACTACTGTCTGCTCGCTTCCTCCACCATCACGGCAAGATGACAGTGATCGTCGCCTACGCCCCCACCGATGTCGCTGATGAGGATGCGAAGGACGCGTTCTTTGACCAACTCCACCAGGCTGTCGACCAAGCCCCACCACACGACGTCACCATCATCCTCACTGATGCCAACGCCACTCTATCCAGCAATGATCGGTCCCCCGGCTCACCTGTCGGCACCACCTTCGTTGACAGCACAACAAACGACAATGGCAACCGCCTCCTCCTACTCTGCCACCAAAACAACCTCTGTGTTGCTGACACCTGGTTTCCCCGGAAACGCATCCATCACTGGACGTGGTACAGCCCAGATGGCAGAACCAGGAAGGCATTGGACCACATCCTGTTATCATGACGCTGGAAGTCGTTTGTAACCAACTGCCGGGTGTTCAGAGGAGCACAGCTTGGCAACACAGACCATCGTCTGCTGGTGGCCCAGCTCAAGCTAAAGCTCCGAGCCAACCAGCACAAGACTCTGCCTCGCCCCGACTCCTCCCGACTCAGCGACCCAAACATCGCCAGAGACTTCAGTTGCTCCATCCGCCGCACTCTCGATGCCCTGGCTCCTGACAAGCTGACAGACTGGGCGGCCTTCAAGGAAAGTGTCCTCCAGTCTGCTCTCAATGTCTTCGGCCGCCCGCGATCCTCCCTGAGAAAGCCCTGGATATCAGAGAGGACACTCAACATCATAGACCAGCGGCGTGAGGCCCGGCTCCGAGGCGACCTCACGGAGTATCTGAGACTGAACTGCCTGCGCAATGTGGCCATCGCTGAAGATAGCGAGAGGTTTTGGCAGGCAGAAGCCCAACAGCTTGAGTCCGCGGCCAACAACAACAACAGCAGGACAAGGAACGCAACCTCCACGTGGTGTCCTGTGGACGGCCACATGGCCGACGAATGCGTCTCCCACCCGCTACACGAACGCTTCGGTACAAGTTACCCAAAGCTGACCTCATCCGCTTTCGGAGCGGCCAATTCGCGGAACTCGTAACACAACCGAAGCGTTCCATGTCGTTCCTAAAGATCATCTTTAGACGACTTGAAGCGATCTAACAACAACAACAACACCATGAGCCGCGTATTCAGTCTACTACACCAAGCCCGTAGCGGCCCACACATGAAGACAGCCCTGGTAAAAGACTCAGACGGCAACCTCATCATGACAGAAGCCAACTGCCTCGCGCGCTGGAAGGAGCACTTGAGCCTCCTCTTGCAGCACAGCACCATCCCGGCTGACCCCACCCTCCTAGTGGCTGCAAACACGGCACCTCCTAGCGACGCCTGCTGCACAGACCCTGTAACACCCGAGGAAGTGAGAGCTGCTCTGAAGAAGCTGAACACCAAGAAAGCCCCTGGCATCTGTGCCATTACCGGTGAGATGCTCAAGGCCGGCGGTGATGGCATGGTGGAGTGGCTAACCTGCCTATTCAACCAGGTGTGGGAATCGGAGCAGCTGCCCACCGACTGGACCAGAGGAGTCATCATGCCCTTCTGGAAATGCAAGGGTAACAGGTTTGTCTGTAGAAACCACAGAGGTATAACCTTACTCTCCATCCCGGGCAAGGTCTTTACCCCTTGCCTTGCCCTTCCAGCAATCAGAAGCTGCCGCTGTCCCCAGCAGGCTGGCTTTATGCCCAACCGCTCCACAACGGACCACATCTCTGCCGTCCGTTTGCTGATAGAGAAGACCCGTATATTCCGTAAAGATCGCCATTTGTATATCGGATCCATTGATCTGAAGGCCGCCTTTGACACCGTCTGCCACTCTTCACTGTGGAACATCCTCCAAGCTCTCGGAGCACCACCCAAGATCATAGCCCCGTTCAAGCTGCTCTACAGCAACGCAGAGAGCTGTGTCCGTATCAACGGCATTGACTCCGACTGGTTTACTATCTCTAGCGGCGTTCGTTAAGGCTGCGTGGCTGCTCCCGACCTTTTTAATTGCATCATCGACCATCTGATGTTCAGGGTTAGTGAGCGCATCTCCGGAGTGTCTTTCGGCAACTACCACCTGACTGACCTGGAGTATGCTGACGACACCATCATGCTCAGCACTTCCTACAGCCAGCTGAGAGACGCTATGGGCATCTACAGCGAAGAGGCAGCGCGGCTTGGCCTCCAAGTAAGTTGGACGAAAACCAAGTTCATGTATGTCGGTGATGGACCAGATCCACCTCCCATACAAATTGGTAGCGACTTTGTAGAGCCTGTCAAGAGCTTTGTGTATCTGGGGTCCATGGTGACAGACAATGAGGACCTAAAACAAGAGATTCTCCGCAGAAGAGCCCTGGCAGCATCTGCTCTGCAATCTCTCTGGAAACCACTCTGGCGGCACCAGACCATCGCACACAAGACGAAGCTCCGCATTTACAACCTCGCCGTACTCTCTATCCTGCTTTATGGCTCAGAAATATGGCCCCTGAACGACACCCTGGCCACAAGAATCGATGGTTTTGATAGCAGGGCTCTCAGAACCATCGAGAACATCAGGTGGCCCCAGCGAGTCTCCAATAAAGAGCTCAGAGCCCGCACGTGCCAGCCCCGAGCATCTTCCTTGGTCGCACAACGCAGCACCCGCTGGTTTGGCCATGTCCTTCGTCTACCACCAGACCATCCGACACAAGCCATTCTCCAGTTTGACCCAAAGGCCGCAGGCTGGAGACGACCACGAGGGAAACCCCGCACTCGATGGCTCGACGTCGTTGCGGGCGACCTCCAACAATACGGAGTTGCTTTAGAGGATGCAGAACAGCGGGCACAAGATCGCCAGCATTGGAAAAACCTGGTTCATCTGGTCGGCTCAATACACAGGGACGGGACCCCCCGACCTTCACTGGAGCAATAATCAATCAATAATCAATATATATATATATATATATATATATATATATATATATATATATATATATATACCAGCTCAGTAGCCTAGATGGTAGTGTGCCCGCTTTGAGACTGGGAGGTCGCAGGTTCGCGCCTGGACCGAGACATACCTAATTGGTATAATGGCGGCGCCCTCTGGCTGCGGCTGCATCGACTCGCTACAACGGGTCAGGTGTATCGACATTTCGTTCTGTGTACATTGTTACAAAGAATGACAATACAAAGGAAATTATTATTATAATTATTATATATATATATATATATATATATATATATGTGTGTATATATAGTCGAGTCAAAGTTTTTGTTTTGTTTTGCTCAATAATTGAACTGAGTTTTTGATTTATTCGATATGGCGCCTCGAAAGGCAGTCTCTAAGCCATGTTTTTGCTGTGCCATGGACCATGGAGCGATGATTCAATGTAGCCACTGCAAGCACTACATTCATTACGAGTGCTCTGGGTTGTCAGTTCAGGACCTAAGCCTCGCGATTCAAGATAAGCAAGCTACTTACATCTGCAAGTCCTGCGTCCCCGGCTTATCCACTGATGATAAGGATTCTTACGCCTCTCTGAGTAGCTCTGGAACGGTGTTCACCTACGTGGATAGCACTTCAGAGCCTTTATCCGGTCGTCTGGGCCGTGCGGTGCCCTGAACTCTGCTGATTTGGTCTCCACTGTCCGTGAAACCGTGAAGGCCATGGTACCAACTCTGGTCCGAGAGATTATGACGCATATGATGCCGGAAGTTGCCAAAATGTCGACTAGCCTAATAGAGGAAATGCTAGCAAAGGAGGCTAGGAAGCATAATCTCGTGGTGGTTGGAGCAAAGACACATCGAGAAAATCGTGAAGCTGTTCATGATGCCCAGCTCTTTCAGGAAGTCGCCGAAGCAGTTCCGGGAGTAGAGAAACAAAACATTCTGGAAGTTTTTCGTGATGAAAGGCCGAGGAATGATGGTAAACCCAGGATTTTGAAGATCCGATTCCGGAATACCAGATCAAGGCTGGTGTTTCTCCGTGGATTCAATCGGGTGAAAAGTACCTTTCCGACGTTGTCTTCTGGATTTGTTCGTCCAAATATGACACCAAAAGAAAGGGAAAGCGACAGGGAACTAAAGGACGAACTTCAGCGCCGTCGGGACGAAGGTGAAGTAAACATTATTATACGGGACGGGAAAATTATTGTCAAGCCGGGAAATGCCTAAGGTCGCCTTCGCCTTTATTGAACAGCCCCTTGATTAATTTCATTAATGCCCAATGTTTGACTTCTAAGGCAGAGGACTTGGTCTCGTACATAAATTTCTACACCCCTGATATTTTGGCAATTACAGAAACTTGGTACTCCGCTGGTGACACAGGGCCAACTATAGCAAAATATCATACCATTAGAACTGACCGAAAAAATGCTCAACATGGAGGAGTTTTGCTCATGATTTCTCATGGTATATCTGTGTTTTCTGTCGCTAATTATCAATTCGATAGAATTGAGTTATTGAGTTGTGATATTCTTATTTCTGGGGTGAAGCTGAGAATAGGGCTTGTATATCGCTCTGGTCTGAGCTCTTTTCAGGCCAACGTCGCTATGTTCGAACATCTGAATTCTATTTTTGATACTAAATTGCAAATTCTACTTATGGGTGATTTTAACTTTCCTGATATTCACCACAGTTTTCTTCAAATTTCTGATACTAATCTAACTTCAATGTTCAAAAACTTGGTTTCAAATGGAGGTTTCTTTCACCATGTCGATAAACCAACCAGGGGGTCCAACGTATTAGACCTTGTGTTTTCTACTGACAGATATCTGATTAAAAACATTGACGTTGGGCCGAGTTTCTCTACCAGTGATCACGATTCTGTTACTTTCCAACTTAACCTGGCTTTTAAAAAAGACACCACTGCTCAGAATTACATAAAGTTTAAAGACTGTGATCTACATGGCATGAGATACTTTCTGTCCAGTGTCAACTGGTATCTCTTATTTGATAATTGTGGGAATATTGAAGAAATGTGGGCAATATTTAAATCTGTTTTTTACACTTTGATATCTGTATACGTACCCTCAGTTGCCGTTACACCTCACGTCAACCGGGATATAGCTGAATTGCATAGGCGAAAGCAGTTTATTAACAAGCTTTATAAACGTGATCAGTTGGCATACTTGGAAAGTTATCAAGATGCTTCAAGGGAACTGCGGAGGGCCATCAGGTGGGAAAGGGTGGCTGAGAAAAATAAAGTTTTAGAGGCTAATAATACTCGTAAATTCTTTTCGTACATCAACCGTAAACTAATTTCTAGGTAAACTAATTTCTAGGGCATCTATTCCCAACCTGAAGGCATCTGACGGTACCGTTGCTACTGATAATGCTGATAATATCCGTATATTAAATGATCAGTATGCCAGTGTTTTTGGTCGTGACAATGGTGTTTCACCCGACTTTCCCAGCAGAACTTCAGTTGTTCTGAATTCTGTGGAATTTTCAAAGGAGTTAATTCATAAATACTTGATAAAACTTCCCAGCTAATTTTCAGCCGGCCCTGACAAAATTCAAAATTAGTAATTAGTAACATGGGTTTAGGTCCGGACATTCCACCATGACTAACTTGATAGCTCATTTGAATAATATTACCAGTATGTTTTTTGTTCACAATATGGCTGGCCTCTTGTTTACTTAGACTTTTGCAAGACTTTTGATAAAGTGTCTCATGACAAGCTTTTACAAAAACTGAAATGCTATGGTATTAGTGGAAAACTGCTTAAATGGATAACTGCATATTTGTCAAATCGTAAACAATGCGTAAAAATTGATGATGTTCTTTCAGCGTGGTCGGAAGTTTGTAGCGGGGTACCGCAGGGCTCAGTACTAGGACCATTATTACTTCTGTTTTTTGTGAACGACCTACCTGAGGCCATTCAATGTAGTGACATCTCAATTTTTGCAGATGATGCTAAACTGTCGGCTTTCTTACCAAAAACCCAGGTTGCAGGAACAATTGATTCTCTCCAAAATGACATTAAATCAGTTTTTCTTTGGTCCGAACAGTGGCAACTGCAACTGTCATCTCATAAATGCTTAGCACAGTCGTATTTTCATGGTTCTGTTCCGCTGTATAACATTAATGATCATGATTTGCATGTTGTTACTTAACATAAGGATCTGGGTGTCACTCTTACTTCAAACCTAAAGTTTATCACGCATATAGCCAAAATTACCAACAATGCCAATAACATAGCATCAAACATTTACAGACACTTTTACAACAAGAACCCAGCATTCTTAGTTCGAATGTTTTGCGTTTATGTTAGACCCGGGTTAGAATATAATAGCGTCGTGTGGAACCCTTACTTACTCAAGGACATTAACCTACTGGAAGGAGTTCAACGTCGGTATACGAAGCGGATACCTGGGATGCACAACTTGTATATGACAAGACTACAAAGACTGAACTTGGACTTTTTGGAGCTCCGCCGAATTCGATTTGATTTAATTTTTGTGTTCAAAGTACTGCATGGAATGATCGATGTGCCTTTTGATCAATTTTTTGAGTTCTGTCATGTTGAAGGTTTACGTGGTCACAGATATAAGTTACGGGTGCCTAGACCTACCAGCAACTTGCATGGAAACTTTATTTCTTTCAGGATACCAAAAATTTGGAATTTTTTGCCTGACCGGGTTATTAGTGCAAATGCGGTGCAAACCTTTAAGCAAAGGTTGGCAGAAATAGATTTGTCAAATTTTCTTAGGGGAGGGGGCGTAAGGTGACCATATTTGGCCATGCTCACTCTCAGCATTATTATTTTTTTTTGTGTCATGTTTTGATTAATGTATCTAACAATACCTTTAATTATATATATATATATATATATATATATATATATATATATATATATATATATATATATATATATACCAGGGGTGTCAAACTCATTTTAACTCGGGGGCCACACGATAGAACAAACATTCTCTCAGGGGCCGGACTGGTAGATTACAAAGAAAAAAAACTGAGAGAAAGAAATAGGAGATAGAGAGTGCAAGAAAAAGAGAGAAGGCGGGACAAATAGAGGAACAAAGAGAGAGAAAGGAGAGAGTGAGTTGGAGAGAGAACGTGAGAAACAAAAGAGATAAAAAGAGAAATAGTGAGAGAGGAGGAAAGAAAGAGAAAGAAATTCAAAGACAAATTAGAAAGAGAGAAGTAGATAAAAGAAAAGGGGAGAATGGGAAAGCAAGAGAAAGATAGAAAGAGAGAAAAGAGAAATAAAAGGAAAAAAGGAAGAGAGAGCAAAAGAAGGTAAGAAGACAGAGAAATAAGGACAAAGAGGAAAAATATGAATCGAAAAAAAGAGACAAAGAGAGTGAAAGAGAGAGAGACAGAGAGTGAGAGAAAAAGGGAGGAAGAGATAGCAAGTGAGAGAGAGGGAGAGAAAGAAATACAAGTACAGTGTTTGTGAGCGGCACCTGGTTTTGGCAACATCAAGTGGACATATTTCAACCTGCAGCAAGTTTTTCTCCTGCGCTTCCCTCAGTGTTGTCTCGCGGGCCGGATTCAATCTCTTTGGTCTCCGGCAAAACAAACATAAAATGCGACAGAAACAAAATGCCAACATCATTTTTGCCGTTCCATGTATTCTGTTACTCCCCCAAGCCTGCACAAAATTTTTTTCTTTTGTCTTTTATTAGCATATTTGGTATTGGAGTAATCCAAAAGTAATTGAAAGTAATCAAGTTAAAGTAACGCTACCCAACCCTGCATACATACATTATATATACACACATACATACATATAAATTATCTTATCTCATCAGCTGCACCGCTTATCCTCAGTAGGGTCGCGGGGCATATACATTTTATATATATATATATATATATATATATATATATATATATATACATATATATATATATATACACACAGTGTATAGTATGCCCGCATCCCTGCTTCCTAGACGCATCATTTTTGCTGGGGACGCATAGTGTCAAATCAACGTGCGTCCCAGGGACGCAACTTTTTTGACAAAAAAATTGTCATTATTACCCGATTACTTTTTTTTTTCTTAACAAAGAAAAACAAACAAAAGAAAATAAAAGAATATAGATTAATATAATTATTTCAGCAATATTATTTTGTATAATGTAAAATATTGTGAACTGAAAAATCTGGAAGTGATAACTGATTTGTATTACCAATAAACTGTGATGATTAAAACTGAATGAATATATAGATTTATATTATATATTTGTCGCTGATTTACAATTTCAACCTCGATAACACAAAATTTGGGGACCCATAGGTCTCTGTTGGGACCCATAGATTTTTGAGCATGCGAGTCCCCGGGACCCATACATACATATATACATACAGTATGTTCCCTGTTGTTATTTAGTGGTTGGTACTGTTTTTTGTGTTGTGCCAAGGTATACTACATTCTTATATTTAACTGAAATAAAAAGTATCTCGCTCACACACACACTCACAAACATACAAAGTTGAGTGTTTTTCCATAAAGCACAATTAAACACTGCTCAAAAAGATTTATCTGAAATAAAAAGGATCTCACACAGACACAGTTGAAAAGCAAACACTAACATAAGCTAGCAGAGACGAAGCTTACATTTCCACTCTTAAAGACGAGACCAAGAATCGAATAATCAATAATGTAGTGGCTTACCCTTCTCATGAGCTCCCTTAACCCTAATCGGTGACCGCATGTTTTGTTTTTTTGTTTTTTTATTCACCCATCCTGGTTGATTTCCTTTATCTTCGATGTTTCTTCTTTGGATCTCCACCAAGCTAAATGCAAAATTTAAATATTTTTGGGAGAGAATACTAAGAAGGCACGTTTCACCTTTTCTCCCTGAACCCCCTCTTTACTTTCGATATTCAAGTTATGTTCACAAAGTCTTACTACTTAATGCTTTAACTTAACTTAAACATATGTACGTGTAAATAATACTGTGTTCCGTTTTGCTTTTAGAATGTCAAGAACCAACCAGTATTGTGGCAATCATTGCAGGTTCCATTGCATCTGTGGCCCTAATTGGCATCATGCTGTTAATGTTGATTAAGTTGTTTATTTACATGAAAGATCTGAAAGAATTCAGGAAGTTTGAAAATGAAAAGAAGAAATCCAAATGGGCAGAG